>NW_028322234.1:18441162-18594690 GCF_059928025.1 Delphinapterus leucas
CCCACACGGAGGGCCCACAGCCCAGGGAGCTGGAATAGACCCAAAGGGCTCAAGAGGCAGGACTCCATGCTTCCTCCCCGCTGGGTGGAAACCCCGCTCTCCCCAGAGCCTCCGACCAGAGCCTGCGAGACAGTCAGCCACGTCCATCTCCCACTCCGGCCTCGTGGCACCTGCCCTTGGAGACACATCTCCGACCTCCGCCGGAGGCACCAGCCCAGCACTCCCAGCGCCCGTGGGCGGCAGATGGGACAGACCCACCCAGCCCTGGACAGGGAGGGGCCCTGGCGCAGGTTCCGGCCCCCACAGCCCGCACGCGTGCCAGTGGGCGCATCCCAGCTGTGGATGGGCCCGTCGGGAGGGACGCCAGCCTTACCTTGCGGGCCATACCCCTGCTGCCACGTGGGCGGGGGCTGACCTGCCCAGCCGTTGGCGGCACTGGGCACGACCCGGCTGCCCCACTGGCTGGCCCCCGGCTGGCCTGGCGCTTGGCTTTTGCTGTCCCGTGGCTCGGCCCGTTTAACTTCCACCTAGACAAATCGAGCTCTGGTTTAGGGAGATGCTGAGGGTCTCAGACCCCCTTCCCTTCAGACACACCCTCAGATAACTTACAACTACACTTAGCATCTTATTATGACTTAAAACTAAATACTTAACTATAAACCTTATTTAGGCCAGTAACTTTTTTTCTTAAAAAAGTTTTTAAAATTCTTTTGTCTAAAAAATGTTTCTCAGGTACAACAGATCCAACTGTAAGTCACATGAAGCCCCACCCACTGCAGAGCAGGGCTGAGGGCCAAGAGTCCGCAGAGTTCTGTGCGTGACAGGGGCCTTTCAGTCAAGTTAAGGGGCAGTGTCAACCCAGGGTCACGCAGGTCAGGCTCAGGCCAACCATCGTGGCCCTCCTCTTGGCCCCCCCAGCCAGCCGTGCAGGCCCTCTCCAAAGCCCCCGCCCTGCCTTCGCCCTTCAGCTCATACCTGAGAAACACAGTTGGTTTACTTAGGTTTTTTATTTAAAATGTCTAATGGAAGATAAAGACTTACCTTCCCCAGGCTAACGCTTAAAGAATCTCAATTAACTCAAAATAATGTCAGAGGGAATGGATGTGATAAGAGAATCTTACATTACATCTAACAAAAAAAGTAAACAAACATGCAATAAAATGGACATTTGAATCAGTAAGCAATCTTCATACTGTGTTAGGTCAGCAGCCCAGGACCCTTCCGCTTTTGGACGTGCCAGGAGCCACAGCATGTGGAGGGTGGGACAAGGGGACCGAGGTACCCATCCCACCAGGCCTAGCCCCACCTACACAGCCTTTCCAATGTGGGCCGACTGACAGCAAAGACCCCCGATTCCAGGGCTGCGTTAGCATTCTAGAATCCCCAGTTATTCTTGTTTGTAGGATAAATTTTAGCAAGGAGAAAGAGACAATGAATTCACTTGGAGTCGTCCTTGGGGTCTCACAGCCTGGTGCGCCAAGCATCCTGTATTCAGAATCCCATCAATTCTGCCTAAAGGCGTTCCTGGGAGAGGACAGACAGGCGGGGGACAGAGGCACAAAGACCCCACCTTCCGATGCCCCGAGGATGCTCCATGGACAGGAACAAAATCCCCAGTAGCTCAGGGCGGTGCGAAAGCAGGACCAGAGGACCCATTTCAAAGAACTCAAATTAATGAGTCTTCACACTTTCCTTAAGGGAATTTGGTTCCTGCTTACAAAGCAAAGCAGCCCTGTGATTTAAGAAGTATATATATTCTTTTAGTCTTCCTATTCTGCCCTTAGCTTTTAATTACAGGTGGGCCCCAGCCCTTCGAGACGGGACTGGAGCTGGACTCTGCCCCTGGGAGCAGATCCGTGCACTGAGCGGGCCTCTCTGTCCCTGAAGGAGGACCTCACTTCTCCCCAGTTGTAAACGCCACAGGACCTTAAAACATGAGACACGGGCTCTTCTGAACGTGTGTTCATAACAGCGCACACCCTTGGAATCTGCAAGCTAACCTTAAACTAGGAGCATCAATGAACGTCTCAAACTGAGAGCATGACTGTGTCTCCTGCACAGTCAGGTTCGCGTGGAACTGAGTCAGCCGCCCATCTGTAAAGCGAAGGGGCGGGGGGGGGGGTGCCCCTGGGGCCAGACTCCCTCCACGTCTCAGCCGACGCAGGGCTCCAGCAGAAGGGCTGGGCTTGCCGAGGGGACGAGGACAAGCCGAGGGCCTGGGAGGGGCGGCAGCCTGGCCGACTGCACAGCCCCCCACCAGTTACTCAGGTGAAAGCCGAGTTCTCAGCAAGCTCAGGGCCGGAAAATGAGGGGTCGGGCCACCTCCCGAGAGGCTCCCTCCGTGGCAGCAACACAGTATGAAGATGAAACACCAGAGGTCACTTGACTGCATGGAGTTAAGAACTATCAGGAGCATGTGGCCGGTACCGAGTTCACAGTAAGTGACCCAATTTGGAAACCAATCCTTCAGGATGTTTACGTTGCCTTCAGTTTTACACGGAACCTGTTCTCAAAGGTTCACGGCCCGGCACTTTACGGGGCCGGCGTGGGACGGGAGGGGAGGGGAGGGGACACACATCTGAAGGAGTGGTCACTGAAACCAAGCCTGAGGCAACCCGTGACTTCACTGGACGCCAGCCTGCCCGCCCCGCCGGCCGCCCCCCAGGGGCTCTAGAGCCAGGGGCTCCCAGAACCGGGTCCGACCCCCAGCTGGGGGTCCCGGGATGACTAGCCCGGCCCTCCTCCTGTCAAGGGATTTCCTCTCCAGTGAAATCCCTAGGTTGCCTAAGACTTAGTTTGGTCTTAAGGTAAAATAAAACTACAACTACACACTTTTTTGCCCATGATGTCGTGAAAATGCATGTTGACAGCCTGGTCCACTGATTGTTCGTCCTCGAAAGTAATAAATCCAAAACCTAGCCAACGACGAAGAGTGAATCAAGGTAGCAGGGTGTTGTGACACAAAACAGGATGATGAACAGTATTAGGGACGGGCCGAGGGATCGACCGAGGGTTTCAGCGAAGCAAGTGTGCGAGGCTGTGGGGCATGAGCACGTCTCAGCCCAGACGCCGCTTCCTCCACAGAGATGACCGTGGAACCACAGGGGCGCATCTTAGCAGCAGCCCGGACAGCAGGGCGGTGAGGGCCCGGCTGGCGGGCAGCCCCAAGTGTGTCGTGGGTGCGCTTCTGCTTTTCTGAAACCCAGGGTCCTCCCCCTCGGCTGGCAGTCGCTTTGCAGCTAGTGCTGACAGCAGCCGTACATTGTTCTAGCGCCTTAACAGAGGTACGTCTCTACCAGTTAGAGCCTCGCCAAGCTTGCCCAACGCTGTTGGGTAAGCCCGAGGAGTCCTGCCAAGGTAACGTACGTATGTATACAGGTGTCTATCTATACGTAGCTGCATAAATACACAGAGATACAGGCCACAGTGGGTTCCAGCAGGTCAAACACTGCTGTCGGCAGCAAGAGCAAGAGGCACCATGTCATCAAAAGGACAATTTCAAAGGGAAAAACAATTTAGCGTTTCCCAAACACAAGAGAGTGCAGTATAAACGAAGTTTGCTGGTCTGGTGAGCGCGGCTGCCTGGCTAGCGTGGAGTGTCCAGCCCTCAGGCTGCTGCTCTGGCTCCCCAGGGCCCATCTGTGCTGAGCACTACAGGCCCCCCACGGCAGCCAGCTGCCGGAAGACCCCGAACAACAAAGGACAGGCCAGGGGAAGGACGAGGGCCCAGAAGGGGCGGAAGATGGGTGTGGGGGGAGGGGCACGGAGCACCGCAGGAGGTGGACGCAGGGGGCTGGACGCAGGGGGCGGGGGCAGCCCCTGGCGGCAGGGGAGGGAGCGCCCAGGAAGGAGCAGCTGCCTCCAGGCCTCTCAAGCTGAGCAAAGAAGGATGCGGGAGCACAGTTGTGTGGACCGTGTGGAAAGACTCCTGGCAGGACTGTGGTGGGAGAAGGATGGAGGAGGGAAGGCAGCTCAGAACGGTAGGCGGCAGCCTCTCAGGGAGGCGCGCCCTCTCCGCACACGCGCGTGCCTGAGCGTGACACACGCACACAGGACCTGCACACGGCGTGGGGAGGAAATGTGAACAGACCGGAGGAGACAGGCCGCAGTGGCAGGCACGCGGGAGGGCATGAGGGAGCAAAGGCAGCGGCTGAGGTGTGTGGGGACTGAGCCCGGGGCGGGGACAGGGAGCCTCAGATGGACCGAGGGACAGGGAGGAGGGAGGGGGGAGGGAGGAGGGGAGGAGGGAAGGAGGGAAGGAGGGAAGGAGGGAGGAGGGAGGGAGGGAGGGAGGCTTCGGAGAAGACTCAGGAAGGAGAGAAAGTAGGGACGAGCTCTCGGGGAGCCCGCTGACCAACTGCTGGCTCTGGCGCGGCTCCCACCCTCCACCCGCCTAGCACTGGGGGCCGCGCAGGGACTCGCCAAGCCCCACGGCGGAGGATGATGGCAGGAGCTACATGGGAACGGGGCCGAGGGGCGAGCCCCGAGCGCTCTCCCGCAGCCCCTCCTGCCCAGACCCCGCCCCGGCCGCCTGGCGCCCCCAGGCCCGGGCTGAGGACCACAGGCGGCCCACGGGGTGACTAAGAGCAGCCTCGGGACCCCCGCGTCCCAAGGCGTCCCAAGATCAGAGGCAAATGGTGGAACACAACATGGGTGATGAACGGCATGTGAAAAAGTGAACGTTTTCTCCAAGTGCAGGAGTGTCTGAAGCCACAGGGCTCGCGGTCCTTAGAGTGCAAGAGGCGGTGAGTCGTGGGGAAGGAGCCCCAGGGCGGGGCTTCTAGGGATGCGTCTGTCTGTCAAGAGGCGACATCACCGCTGAGGAAGCGGAACAGAAACACACTGAAACTTCGTTTACACCCCACTGGAGCAAAGCCCGCTCCCTCCTCTGACTGCGGGACTGGCCTGTACCTGTGTGATATAATTTAGCACCTGGAGAAGAGAAATCTAAAGAGATATCGTTAATCACAAACAATTCACAGAGAGAAAAGGAAAAACAACTTACTTAACATTACTGTACTTTACTATGAAACACTTAAGTATGTCACTAAGCATGTACGTCTACATTAAAATTAAGACTAAGACTTAACAGCTTAATCGACATGAAGTGAGGATACGTTACTTAATCATGGAGGAAGAGGAGGATGAGGTTCAAATGGCAAACTATTCTCCAGCATGGCGGGCGCATGCTGTGGGCGGCGCCGGCCACGCTTGGATGCCTCGAGGGGCTGGGCAGGGGCCGCAGGGCCTGGCGCACCTAGCTCACAAGGCCGGCCCAAAAGCGGTTCAGGAACCAAAACAGGGACAGAGGCAGGGACACATAGCAGCAGCCAGGGGGAAAAAAAAAAAAAAAGAAAGAAAAACAAAGGGCACGGAAATTGGGCGCCCAGTGTCCCAGCCCCGCAAACCACAGTGGACGTGCAGGTGGCGGCTGGGGGAGGCTGGTGTGGGTGCACTGGGGCGGCTCCTTGCCCTCCTCCCACCCGCCCCGCCGACTTAGGGGACTTACGGAAAAAAGAACAAGAAAAGAAGAAAAAAGCATGGGATGGATCAAGGGAACTCCACGTTCAAGCCGAGCTGGGGCAGACCTAGCCTGACGACATGAAATGAGACTCCTGACTTCGCTGGAGTGAACTTAAAACAGGAGACGGTCGTAATTGAGGAAGTTCACAATTTAAAAGAAAGACTAATCTTTCGGGACACCCTTAAAAACATAAACCATGTTGAAATTCATGCCAAGTTGTAAAAACTTCAAAAGAACGAGCTTTAAAAAAAAAAAAAAAAAAAAAAAAAAAAAAAAAAAGGTTGTACCGCCTGCCCTTGGGAAGCAGACAGGCTGGGGCTGCGTGGGAATGGACTTCAGTCTCCAAACCACCCTCTCCTGAGGCAAGGCTCGCTACAACCACCACCTAATTGTGAGATAGTTTGCCATCTGAGGGGAAGGCCAGGGACAAACTCCATCTCTTTTACCTCGAGGCCTCTGCTTTTCCGCGTCGTAGATCATGACCACTTCCGTGACCTGGAAGGGAGATGGGCGTCTGAGGGCCCAGGTCTGCAGGTGGCACAGGCACATCTGCCTACAACACTCCCGGCCCCCGCTGCCTGGGACTGCCTGCCGAGTGCAGGAAGTTCCGAGGCAAAAGGCCGGCTTCCTGGGCTCTGAGACCCACGGGGCCGAGAGCAGGCCGAGGGGTGCTCACGGGGCAGGGTAGGTGGCGGGTCACCAGGGGCCCAGGCCCCACGCTCCAGTGGGGAGACGAGAGCCAGGACCTCCCACCCGGGATCAGAGTCCCTGGCCTGGCTGGGCCACCACGTTCCCTTCCTCGTCCGCTCCGCACAAGTTCCTGCCAGGCCCTGGGTACAAACAGGTACCACCAGGCAACCACGCTGCAGCCGGGGCACGCGTGGCCGGTGGAAGCCTGGGGGGACTTCGTGTCTCTGCTTCGGATGAGGGGACAGCCTCCCAGCCCACTGGCCCCCTAAGTCCTGCCTGTGTCCTGTCTGCCCCGCTAGAACTCAGCTCCCCAAAGTTTTTTAGCCTCTTCCAGAAAACAAACCCACCCGCCCCCCATCCTAGGGGAGGGGGCGGAAGCCTCACCCAAGCCCAGCCCCTTCTTCCTGACACCATCTAGAGCTTCCCACCACAGTGGCTACAACCGACCCGAGGGCCTTCCAGGAGGTCAGTCTGCCCCATTTACAGTAAGCCCTCTCCTGGGATGGTAACTGGCCACGCAGGGAATGGATGGGGCTTTGGTCTGCTTTGTGCCAGGCTCAGCCTCCCCAGGACACAGGGCTGCGCCACTCCCGCCCTGACCGACCTGCTGCTGGTGCAGGGAGAACTCACCACTCCGAATTTCTTGAAGTATTCCCTGAGCTCTGTCTCACCACAATTGTGAGGAATTCCACCGACAAATATCTTATTTGATTTACTGTTATCACTCCTGGGTCCTTTCTGCTGTTTCAAGGAGGAGAAGATGGTTAGTTCACGTGGGGAAACTTCCTAACACTCCCCGCTGCTGTGCACGGTATGGCCTCTGAAGGTCAGACCAGACACCCCAGGAGCCCAGTGAGTCCAGAAAACCGCAACGGCCGCTGTACGAATGAACGCGTCCACCCGCCGACAGAGGATGGGGCGCCCCAAGCACGCCCACCCATGGCGCCTGCCAGCTCTGCGGTGTGGAACCCAGGGCTTTAGGAGAGGAGAACGAGTACCAGGGTGGCCTGCACAAACCAAACTGGCAGACCAGGCTCGCTTCCAGGGGCAGTGTGTAAGCTGGTGACGCACAGATGGTGGAGAGGGGAAAGCTCTGGTAACTGAGGCTCAGTTGCCACCTCTTCCGCCTTCTGGCCCGGACCCCGCTCTCTATGGACACCCCGCGCTGCCACCTCCTCCCACCCCCCCAGACACCAGCAGCTGGGGACGCAGAGGCTGCACTTTTGGGCGTGGGGGCAGGGTGCCAGCGGCAGGGGCAGGCGCGGAGGTGGGTACACACACGGCCGGCCTCCGCAGCCACGGGTTCTGCGTCCTTGGATTCCACCAACCGTGGATCAAAAATATTCAGAAAAAAAAATTCCACAAAGTTCCACAAAGCAAAACTTGAATTTGCCGCACACCAGCCAACTATTTACACTGTATCAGGTATCATGAGTCATCCAGAGATGGTTTAAAGTGCACAGGAGGACGTGCGTAGGTTACAGGCCATTTTACATAAGGGACTTAAGCGTCTGTGGATTCTGGTCACCTCGGGGGTCCTGGAAGCAGTCCCCGCAGATCCCACCGAGGGACGGCTGTGTAGATCACTGATGCTGACCACTGATGAATCTGGGCAGTGTTTTATTTAGGTGTTCACTGTACCACTCTTTTTCTGTATTTGATATTTCCTAACAGAAAGCGGGAAAAATACGCCCTTGGTCTGAGGCCCCTGATGGAAATGCAGGTGCCCAGGCCCCAGCCCCGCACAGCCCCCAGGCCAGCCCATCCAGCAGGGCTTTCCTCGAGGACAGGGCACTCTGGGTGACGGCTGGCCTGGCGCCGGGGGGCACACGCGGCTCAGAGTCCAAAGGTGGGTTCTGAACTCAGCAGGCCTCCTCCCTGGAGGGGAGCAGTCAGCAGAGCGCTGAGTGGTGGGGGGTGGGGGGTGGGGGGCCAGGAGCAGTCGGCGCGGATACAACGGAAGGTTCCTAACGACAGATGGCTGTGAGCCGTCGTTTGCAAGGTAGACTAATAAGAAACTTCTCGGCTACAAGATAAAAAACTTCCAACACCGAATCGACCCGCGCCGTTCTCAGCTGCTCAACCTCATGCTGGAAGCCCTCCTGTTGCTCAGTCTGAGTGAGCAAGGACCCAGGTCGGAGACACAGCTCCCCTCGCATCAGCGGCTGCAGGACACCCAGCAGGAGCCCCCAGCCCCTTACCCAGCCTTCCTTCGGCCGCGTCCTCTCCGGCTGCATCCCCCGAGGCGTACAGGGCTTTGGGTCGATCTGTTGGAAGTTTCAAAGGAGCAGTGGTGAACAGGAGGCTTGCTTCCCCCAGAGAGAAGGTGTGAGCAGCAGGGCCAGGGGCACAGGGCCCATCAGGTGGCCCGGGCCGCATCCTGGCCCAGCGCCCAGTCTAAGCTCAGAGCCTTAACCCCTTCAAACCAACCCCACGGGAAAGCAGTCCTCGACACACACACACCACAGCTCGGGCACAGAGGCACGCCCAGGAGCCACACACAACAAGACAGAGAGCTTTCTTCGGGGACCGGCACTCACGTTTCGGCCATCGAGGGTGTGTGGTCTGCTGGCCAGCACTGTGCCCACGCAGTTTGGGTCTTTGAATTTGACGAACCCAAAGCCTCGAGACTGGTTGGTTGTCTTGTCTTTCATGATCACGCAGTCCACGACCTCTCCATACTGGGAAAAGTAGCTGCGCAGCGTCTCTGCTCAAAGATCGAGACACACGCACATGCACAGCAGGGCATTAGGCAGGTCACACACTCCCAGCCCATCAGCCTGACCTGTAAAGTGTGCAACTAGGAACCTTTAAACTGGCTGATCCACTGACATGGGGGCAGCAGAGAGGGTGAAGGACGGGGCGCCAGGGAAGGGAAGGTGCACCCCATCTCCGCGGGAAGAAAAAAGGCCACAGCTAAGTAGGCAGAGCCAGCGGATCCCTAGCCCTCCTGGCTCCACCTCCACACGCCAACAGCCTCTGCCTTCAGAGCTGGCCACCCTCCCCGACTGTGACCATGACCATGACCATGAAGCATCAGGACGAGATCAAGTTCCAAAGCCCACCATCATTCATCTCTGCCCCCATCAACTCCTGATCAAGTGCCCCTTCCCAGAAACCAAGACAATAAATAAGTCAGGAATTAAAGACAATTCACACAATCCAAAGACCGAGGTCCATTCGCACCTACCTTGGGTGGTGCTCCAGTCAAGACCGCCCACGAAGAGCTTCCTGCAATGCAACGAGAAAACATTCAGGGTCAAGAGGGTTCTGCCCTGGGAACTCCCCGGTGATCCAGTGGTTAGGACTCGGCGCTCACTGTCGTGGCCTGGGTTCAAGCCCTGGACGGGGAACTAAGATCCCGCAGGCTGCATGGCACAGCGCCCCCCGCAAAAAAAGAGGGTTCTGCCCAAGGTGCCGACCATCTGGCCTACCCTAAGGTGGTAACCCGGGGCACGGCCATGGCCCAGCCTCATCAGTCAAAGGCATGAAAGAGGCCTCCAAGATCTGCCCACGGGGCGGGGGTGAGGGTTAGAACATCCCAAGTCGCATGTACACGCTGACCTCAACCACAGTAAGAAAAGAGAGACCGACGGCACCCCCTACCGTGCCAGTTTGGGAGCAGGATCACGGGGCAGCTTCCCAACTGCTCAGCAAACACCAAAGGTTTCCAAGTCCAGAGCTGAGATCCCACGCAACAAACTCGGACGACAGCGGGGATGAGGGCTTTAGGACAAAGCTGGGATATGCAGCACGTGGTCACAAGTAAGGACCCACAAATCACTGGGGAGGTCCCTGGAGCTCAGACGTGGCAGGGTGGCCCGGGCTGTCCTTTTGGACAGGTGCCCTAGAATGTTTGAGAGGAAAACTTCCGGTGGCCTCCCTGCCTAGTGTCCACATAGTCCCAGGGCGGGTCCAGAACCCAGGAGCCTTCCAGTGCCCGCCACTTTCAGGCTGGCTGGGCCTAAGTGAACGGAGAGGTGCCCTGTGCTGCAGGCTCCCAACCCGATCCGGGGCAGGTGTGATAGGGCAGGCAGGGGACGGGGCTCTCCATCCCACCTGCCGCCATGGGGAAAGGAATGACACCGTCACCCTTGGAACAGCACCCAGGCACTGTCCCCATCCACAGCCAACCCCACCTTGCTTGGCGTGAAGACAAAACAGCCCCCCGAGGCTGAGCGCGCTGAGCCCCCGAGCACCCGAAAACCGGCAGCCGGGATGCAAGGACAGACCCTTGCAGGGCAGTGGCCCTAGCCGCACTCAGGGGTCCCTCCCACTGCGGCTTTCTGCCTGGGGGAGAGAAACTCAGTGTGGAAGAAACAATTTCCCCACCCCAGACAGGTGGCCCCTGCCATCCTCAACATGCCCCCGTCCCCCGACACAGAGCGCGTTTCTGGATCGGGAGGCCAGCTCACACCTGGGCCTCGTGACCTTCCTGTCCTGTCCCCTACGCACCCCTGCGAGGTCAGACCAGGCTCCTCCTGCCTCCCAGAGACCCTGGGGAGTACAGCCCGCAGCTATGCCCCACTGCCCCAGGGCCTGGCACCCAGGCAGGCAATGACCAAAGGGCCCTGAGGCTGGCAATGGACCGCCTCTGTGCCCAGGCCTTGGGCACAAGCACAAACGGGTTTGTTGTGGAAAAGCAGCTTGAAGAAACAAAGGAGCTGGAGCATTCTCAAAAAACCTGAGACAAACGCCAACTCACTTAGAGGAATACCCACCTCTGTTTAGCCTGCATGTGATCAGGACAGGAAGGTTGTCAGCCAGTCCCTCCAAGCAACCCAACCCCCATGCCGCTGAGGAGGAAGGAACTGGTCTGACCAGTCCAGGTTCCAGCCCTCGTTTAAATTTCAAAATCAGATGTTAAAGGGAAAAGAGAGAGAAAGGCCATCACCTGTGCAAATTGACAAAACCAGAATCTGCCCTGTGTATTAGATGATGATATGGTGTTGATATGTGCTTCCTGATTTTATCACTGTGCTGTATTTAGAAAATGTTTCTGTTCTTGGAAAACAGGACACACAGGAGCGTCCAGAGGCGCACAGGGCTGGAACGTGGCATGGAAAGCATGCAGCGGGGCCGGCGTGAGGAGATCGTGGCGACTGTGCCCCCGCTCCTGTCACTGCTCTGCGAGTCCCAAGTTATATAAACTAGGAGGCGAAAGCTGCTCACCCCTGAGAAGATGCCAGGAGCACAGCTGGCACAGGAGAGAGCTCTATGTGACCGGAGACCCCATGCCAGCGCTGTGCTGGGTGCTTTATATATTTCCTTTCCTCCTGCTCCCTGTCTGCAGATGGAAGGTTCCGGAAGGCCCAGGGAGACCTCGCTGACTCGCGGTGGCAGGGACTTGGGGGCTCTAGGCAGACTTGGCGCCATCGCCGGTATCACAGCCAACACACCTGCACAGGGCGCCGGGCTCTGCCCACCCTGCTGCCGTCGGGGGGTGGCCCAGACAGACTTGCTTGGCACCAGATGACCTCAGGCCTTTCTGGGCGTTTACACACAACTCAGCAGATGAAGGGTCAGCTGACCCTGCGTGGCAGCCTCTCTCCAGCCCTTCCCTGCTATGAAGGGTGCCAGAGTCATCACTCAGCTGAAGTTGGAAACTGGGGGGCCCTCCCACAGACCCCGCCCCGCCCCCAGGGGACCTCCTGGCTCTGTCACACCCTTCCATCCCTGGAGACCCAAGGGGAGGTCTGCAGTCAGTGCTGGCTGCCGGGGTATGCACCCCAACTGCCAGGATGGGATCGCTGCCTTCCTCCAGGAAGGGGTTTGGCACAAGTGACTGGGTGCTGGGGTCTGGGAAACACTCACCCTCTTCCGGCTGCTGAATGGAAACCTGCTCTGGATGACTCCCCTGTCCTTGCTCTGGGTACTTTAGGGCAACTGTGTGGTATGTACACCAGAAAGTCAGGCTCCGGTGGCTTCCCCGGCCCAGGCTGCCCATGGCAGGTACCACATGCCGCACCCAGGAGGACAGGGGGCCAAGGCCAGGACCCCTCACACGGTCCGGCAGGCAGCCCTCTCCTCGACAGCCTGTGTTCACGCCTTTCTGCAGCCAGGAAGCCACCCCACTTCCAGTCCTTCTGCTGTGACAGACTGGACACCCCAAAGACAGTGGTCGGGGCAGGGATCTCACTCCGAAGGCCGGGCTTCCCTCCACCGGCCGGTGAGATCACCTCTCACAAACTATGGGGCCACACAACACATGGAAAGCCTGGGCTGACCTTCGCTGAGCACGTGGGAGGCGCGCCAGCTCCCAAAAGACACCACAGCCCACCAACCCCCGCCGGCCGGAGTCCCCCAGACAGCGACCTCCGCCGAAACACAGCCGCGCTCCCCTGCAGGGGTGCCCCCAATTCTAGCCTGGCCACCCTGGGAGTGACCTTGGCCGAGTCCCCTGACCCTTCTAAGCCTCGGTGTGCCCTGCCAAGGGAGGGGTCAGAGCTGAAGCTACAGAGGTCCAGCGCAACCCAGGGCAGGGGTTCTGAGGAGGGGCCCTGCACAGAGGGCAGCACGCCACCAGGTCCAGGTGCTGGGCCCACTGCAACGGCCAGAACCAGAAGGGAGTCAAGCAGAGCAACCCCCAGCTTCACAGCCAACTGTACAGGCGTCCAAACACCCCTGGGACACACGTCCTAACCCACGGAAGCGAGCGGCATGGACACACTGGGAACCAGGCCTCAAAGAGCAAATGCTCCCAAACAGGGGTCTCACCTGGACAATCCTGCCCCCAGGGGACACTGGACCACGTCTGGGGACATCTGTGGCTTCTGGCATCGAGGGGGTGGGGGCCAGGGATGCTGTTCCACACCCTGCAGAGCCCAAGACAGCTCCAAAATGCAAGAGAGAAGCCCCAGAGAAAACGCCCTCCACCCCCACCCCTACAGGGCAGGAGACACCTCTTGCCCCACCACACAGCAGCCCCCCCAAAGTGTGCTCACGCCCACAGGCCTCAGGAAGCTCGGCCCTGCGTGCTCCCGGTCTACACCCACGGGGCCAGCCAGAGCTCAACAGAAGGCTCTCTGCGTTCAAAGCCTCCGCAAGTAACCATTCCAGAAAGAGCCACGCCCATGAGGGACCCACAGGCTCCACCCCAGGACCCCTCCAGTGCTAAGTCACCTGAGCCCTCATGTGCCCCCCCCCATCACCCACCTCCCGCGTTTCTGTCCTGAGCAGCCGTGCCCACACCTCTCTCCAGAGACCCAGTGCTGCTTTCCCTCCCCTCCCCCAGGTCCCTCCTCGCCCTGGGACCCTCCCCTCCCCTCAGTCACATCCAAGGGTCCCTGTCTCACCAGCCCGGGGGAACACCAGCAGAACCACATCTGCCAGATAAAACCCCCCTCAAACTCCTCTCCGGCTCCATGACACATCAGCCCCCAGAACCTCAGTCCGGGGACCCCTCTTTAAGCTGACTCTCCAAGGCCACGGAGGAGACCGGGACACAACCCTGACCGCTCCCCGGCCCTCAGCAAGGTGAGCACCTGTCCCGCCGGGCGGCCCAGGAGGGAGGACATCTGCCCGCCCGTGGCACCTGGCTCCACGAGGCCACACGTGACACCTGCTGCTCCTATTGGACCTCTGCCCTCAAGACCCGCCCCGGCTCTGCTCGGGCCACTGTGACAACCAAGATGACGAAAACATGAACTAAAAGCAGTGGCCTCACCAGCCCCTGTACAGTCCAGACGCAGGGAAGCTTTGCCTTCAAAGGCTCAAACTCAAAAGTGCAGATCCCCGATGGGGCGGCACCCCAGGCATCCACCCACTTCCTGAGGATGCAGGTACCTTCGACAGTGGAGCCGCCCCTCTGGCCTGGGAGCCGCTCGGGAGGGGCTGACCAGACACCAAAGCGAAGGAAGTCTGAGGGGAGGGTGGGTGTCGTCAGCGATCAGTGAGACCGTCACATCCCCATAACATAGCTACCACTTCGTCTGAGCATGACGCACGCTCCCACACGGTGACCACCCCAAGTGGGCAACGGTGGTTCCCCCCCCACGGGAAACTCCAAGAGGGCCCATCACCAGGGAGCCGGATGAGGTCACGAGCACTGAACTAGAACAGCCACACAGAGTAAGGAAGTCAAGGTGGACCCGGACTTCCAACAGCAAACGGAAACAAGCCTCCCACAGAAAACAGAAACTGACCAATGTTTTGGGGCAAAGCAATAAAGTTTCTGGGACACCTGACATCTACAACTTTAGAACTCAGGTAACCTGGGTGCATTCACCAGGGTGGCGAGGGAAACGTGGCCAGGCAGGTCCCTGATCCTGATCCTGGTTCTGCTACTTGCTCTGCGGCCTCCCCAAGCTGCCTATGGGTCTGGGGTGGGTCTGCGGTGCCAAGGGTGGGACCCTTCAGACCCAGCCTTGGATCCTTGCTCCACCATCTCCCAGGGGTTGGTACAAGCTGTAGGGGTGAACCGCCAGGGACCCCTTTCTGGCCGTCTCCTCGAGGGCACACCGAGGGGCAGGCCTCTTGGATCTGGAGGCTCCCTGCCTTCCCAGGCGAGAGAAAAGGCAGCCCAGGCCTAAAGAAGTCAGCCTCTTGGCCGCAAAAGGCTTGGCTGTCAGGAAAAGAGGCCCATGTGGCTGTGGAAGACCTGCTGCTGCCGCTCCCTCAGGTCCTGCCCCTTTCGCCGCAACTTTCTTTCTGCCCACATCCTAGTTTCCCAGCGGAAGCGCTGCAACTTTTCACTTACCCGACACACAGCTCAGACTTCCAGTGCCTGTACGTCTTTCCTAAACAAAGCAGGCTAGGAGCTACACGCCTTCTTTCTGGTCCTCTAAATGCTGTGGGGTTCTGGAGGGGGAGCCCACAAAACACACTTTATGTCCTATGGTGTAACGTGCTGCTGGAACCTGGCAGGGGCTCAGTGAGGCCAGCCACCCACCAGCCAACAATGACTTACTCACCAAATCAAGCGTTTTGTAAACACCACATCTGTTCAACGCTAAGTGCACGGAGAAATGTACACAAGGCCTCGGAAACCCAGCCCAGGCTGTTTTGCCATCTCCGCAAAAAGAATTTAACCGTAAAATTACGCTGATGCTGTAGAAACCAGTCTCTGCAAAGAAAACTAGACCAAACCCCTAGACTAGGGCAGAATGGGATTTCCTAGCTCCTGTGGGATCACTCTCCTCTCCAGCTCGTTTAGCATTAGGCAAGACTATAATTAAAAGGGAAACTTAGCTATAACAAATCTTCTCTCACTAACAGTTGCACCAAGGAGAAAGACCTCAGGAGCAAGCCTGTCTGTCCACCTCCCAAGTTTCTCTTTCTCTTTATCTTAAACCCGCCCATGGGGGTTAGGTGGGGGCTGAGCAGGAAGGGGCTCCAGCAACATAAAAACAACAGTTGCAGACACCCCATCAGGTGGCGCGGAGGCGCTGAGATGGTGGACACTGCGGGGTGCGCTGCTTGCAGACCGGGGACGGCCCCCCATGACCTTGGCCCTCGGGCCTTCGGTTTGCGAAACTACACTTGGGAGGAGAGTAGATGGTGGAGTGGGCACTCGCTGAGTCCCGAGTGGGATAAGCTGGGCGGCGGCAGAACTGGAACCCCCCCCCCACCGACCGGGCCGCCACGTGCGCTGACCCGCCAAGTTCGTGCACGGGCTAGGGGCTCCCTGGACCCCACAGGTTCCTGTTCGAGGTCCCCGAGGAAAAGCACGAGCACGGGGACGGTCCCGCCCCCCCCCCCGCCCAGCGAGAAATCCAGGCGCGGGGGCAGACAGGGTGCCCCGGACCCCCCCACACCCCGGGTTCCCGATCGAGGGTCTCCCTGCGGTAAACTCCGGCTCGGCGGCGGGGTCTCCCCCAGTCAGGAAACAGCAGGGACCCCCAGGTGAGGCTCGGGGTTCCTGGCCAGGAAGCGACGGGGCGTCCGGACCTCCAGGACTCCCCGGATCCCCCGGTGGAGGTTCGGGCTCCCCGACCACGAGGCGGTGGGACACCCGGACCCCCAGGACTCCCCGGATCCCCCCGTTGAGGCTCGGGGTCCCCGGCCACGAGACGGCGGGGCGCCCGGACCCACAGAACTCCCCGGACCCCCGGTTCCCGCTCGGGGTCCCCGGCCACGAGGCGGCGGGGCGTCCGGACCCTCAGGTCCCCCCAGGGGCCCCCGGCCCATCGCGCCCCCGGGCTCCCGGCCGCCGGCTCGGCACGGCCCCGCGGCGTGACCTTGACGGGCCGGGCGGGTCTGGGCGGGGGCCGGCCGAGGCGGCGGCGCGGGCCGGCGCGTCCTCACCCGATCTCGTCGGCGCCCGAGTTGTTCATGGCGGCGGCGGCGGCGAAGGCGCTCGGCGTCCGGGCCCCCTGGCTCGCTCCCGCCTCCGGAAGGTCACTGGCCCCGGCGCCCTCCCCACAGCCGCGGCCCGGATCTGCGCAACGGCGGCGGCCGCGCTGCCTCCTCCCCTCAGCGCCAACGGTCACCGCGCGTCCCCGCGCCCGCGCCGCCGCCCTGCGCTCGCCCGGGCGCGCTCCCGCACGGGGCCTCCGGGGGCGGAGCCAGGGGTGCGCCCCGTGTGCGTGCGTGCGTGCGTGCGGCGGGGCCCGCGCCGCCGCCGCTTGGCCGCCGCGCGACGGCCTTCCTCCTCGGCGACAGCAAGCGTCGCCGCGGGGCACGTTGGGAAGTGGAGTCCCGCGCGCCGGCGCCGGCCCCGCCCCGAGGAGGAGAGCGCTCGGAGCGAGCCGCGTGCGTGCGCGTGCTGCGAGCGTGCGTGCGTGCGCGGCGGCGCGGGGCGCGTGCGCGGCCGGGCGCTCGGGGCTAGGCACCGCGGGGCGCAGGCGCGGCTGCGGCTTCCTTGTTCAGTCTCGAGTGCGGGGCGGGGCCACGCATGGGGTCAGCCGTGGGAAGAGGCCACGCCCGCACCCCGCCGGGCCGCGGGAGGCTTCGGCGCCACGTTCGGTTCCTGCGCCTAGACTGCTCCCGCTGCCCCCAGAAGACGATACAGACGGTCAGAGAGGCTCATTCACCTGCCCAAGGTCACTTAAGGAAAGAACTGGAATCAAATCCAACAGTTGGCTGTAGATGCAATGATTATGAAAACACATTGAGTCCCTGCCATGTGCCAAGGATTGTCCTGCCCTCATTTGTCCACACCGGTGGTTTTCACCCAGGGTGATTCAGCCTCCTTCTCCCCTCGGGGGACAATGAGCCATGTCTGGAGATACGGTTTTGGTTGTCACCACTGGAGGTGGGTGCTACTGGCATCTAGTGGGTGGAGGCTGGGGATGCTGCTAAATATCCTACAATGGGCAGGACAGTCTCTCCAGCAAAGAATAATCTGCCCAACACGTCAACACGGAAGGTGGAGAAACCCAGGTCTACACGGACCATAATAAAAGCTGACCTGAATGGTGTTGTCAGATGGTGGTTTGTGCTGCGTGACTTTCCACTCACTTTCTCAGCCTCTTGGTGGCCTGACAATATAACTGATTCACCATAAAATGAAACAAATGTGAGGAATCAAGGAACCAAGTCACAGGCAAACAGTATAACATAAAACATTCAAATACACCTCACTTTGGCCACTTTACAGTTTGCAAAGCACACTGGCATCATCAGATCCACCAGAGGAGAGTAACTTGTTAGTCCCCATTCACAGGTGAGAAGCAGAGGCTCAGCAGAGGGGAAAGGAGTGGCCTCAGGTGGCATTGGGCAGGTGTTCTGTCTTCCCCCTGGGGGCTCTGTGAAGTTTTTCTGGTCAGAAGAAACCAGTAACACTTGCGGGGGGTGGGGGGGCTGGCTCCCCACTGGGGGGGGCGGGGGAGCACGGCCCAAGTGCTCAGTCAGACAGACACGCCCTAGGTTGCTCACACTTCACTATTAGAATAGCAGAAAATTGGAAGCAACCCCCATGTCCATCCACTGGTGACAGGATAAATAAACCACGAAGGGCGTGAATGACATGCACAGGATGTGGTCAAATGAAGGAAGACAGACACAAACTGTTAAAAAGAAAATACTTTTAGGGCTTCCTGGTGGTGCAGTGGTTGCGAGTCCGCCTGCCGATGCAGGGTACACGGGTTCGTGCCCCAGTCCGGTAAGATCCCACATGCCGCGGAGCGGCTGGGCCCGTGAGCCATGGCCGCTGAGCCTGCGCGTCCGGAGCCTGTGCTCCGCAACGGGAGAGGCCACAACAGTGAGAGGCTCGCGTACCGCAAAAAAAAAAAAAAGAAAGAAAGAAAATACTTTTAAAATTACAGACACCTACCAGGGCTAAAACAACAAGCAGCTATGTACCTGGCACTGAAACGAACACATGTTAGCGTTTTTGTCACGTTTGCTTCAGATCTTTTTTAAAAAATGAACTTGACAGTTTGCTTTTCCCTCCTCCCCGTTCACTTCCTTCCTCCCACCCCAGGGCAAACGGTGGGACAAAAACGGGTATGTGCACACTTTCCTGAATTTACTCCTAACGTTGGTTCAGGCATACCCAATACACAGAATATAGTTTTGGCTCTTTTTTTTCATTGTGGTAAAATACATGTAACATACAAGTTATCGTATCCCTTTATAGATGCACAGCTTGGTGACATTAAGCACATTCACATTGCTGTGCAACCATCCCCACCATCATCTCCAGAACTCTCTCATCTTCCCAAACTGAAACTTGGGAAGTTTCAGTTGGACTCCCCAGCCCCTCCCCCAGCCCCTGGCCCCCACCATCTACTTCCTGCCTCTGTGGATGTGACTCATCCAGGGACCCCCTGTGAGTGGAATCAAACAGTATTTGTCATTTTTCATCTAGCTTATGTCACTGAGCATCGTGTTCTCAAGGTCCATCCACGTTGTAGCGAGTGTCAGGGCTTCACCCCTTTTCGTGGCTGAGTGATGTTCCCCTGCGTGGAGGGACCACGTAGCGTTTATTCATCATCTGTTGATAGACACTTTGGTTGTTTCTACCCTTTGACTATTGTGCATAATACTGCTAAGAACGTGGATGCACAAATAAATGCCCATCTGGTCCCTTTTACTTTAAAACATAACTGCATGTAACACTGTATACACAGAAAACATACAGCTACATGGACATTGCCTGGTAGAGGGGAGACCTGGGCAGAGGGTAGGGATCATGGGGACCTTGTTCTGTCATAGCTGCCATGTGACTTGTAATTATGTCATGTACTTATTACTTATTCTTGTCCATCCCCCCAGTAGGCTATGAGCTCCAGAGGAGTCAGGGCTGGGCCCCCTGAGGTGAGGAATTCAGTATGTGCTGAATAAATGGGTGACTTTCACTTCCCAGGAAAGAGCTGCGGGCTGCTCTGTAAGGGGGGCTGACAAGCTTTCTGCTCAGGGCCACACAGTAAATATGTTTGGCTTTGCCAGCCTTCAGGTCTCTGTGGCAATGACTCTGTGCTGTTGTAATTGGAAAGTGCCAAAGTCCATATGTAAACAAGTGGTCCTGACTATAAACTTTATTTACAGACATGCCAGTGTGACTGTTGTATAATTTTCACGTGTCTGGAAATAGTCTTTTGATTTTTTTCAACCATTTAAAAATGGAAAAAGCAGGACTTCCCTGGTGGCCCAGTGGTTAAGACTTCATGCTTCCCCTGCAGGAGACATGGGTTCAATCCCTGGTCAGGGAACTAAGATCCCACAAGCATCGCAGCATGGCCAATAAATAAATAAATAAATAAAAATGTAAAAAACATTCTTAGCTCACAGGCTGTATCAAAACCACAGAAGGGGGATGTGACCTGCAGGCCAGAGTTTGCCAACTCTATAACGTTAGAATGTTTTGATCAACTGTGTCCCTTTTCTAATCAGAAAATAAATATTTTCCTTCTTTTAAAACATCTTTTAAGACTGTGGTCTGGAGTCAGGCACACCCCTGTTCCCATCCCCTCTGCCACTGATTTGCTGTGTGTCCTTGAAAAAGCCACCTTCCCTCTCTGAGTCCGGGTCTGCAAACTGCAGATAACAGCAGCACACGCACGCTAGACTCTCTTGAGAAAAGTGGACACAATGAATGACCACGTGTCGGTAATTCATTTGAAGACATCAGCTGGGCAAGAGTGGTCACTCCACTGAGAGAAGAGGACCCCAGCCAAGGCTGGAACACAGACCCCTTGGCTGAGTCGCCAGCCAGATTGTGCCATGCCATCAGCCACTCTTGGGGCTAGAGTCCAGGCTGCATGTAGGTGACCACTGGGAGGTGGCAGCTTGGCCAGACACGGGCGGTTCATTATTTCCTGGGCACCAAAGCTGCAGGAAAGGATCCCAGTTGACCACCACCTCGGCTTCCTCTTAGTGTCTGTGTGGGCAGTAGCCTCTGAGACTGACCCCTACTTCTTGATATTCATAGCCTCCTGGGATTCCCTACCCTTGTGTACCTGGCTTCTAACCTGTAGGATACGGCCAGGGAGAGGGGATGTCCTTCTGTGATCAGATGGCAAACGGTTCTGACTTCCGTCTTGCTAGAAGCAAGTTGTCACTTCAGGGAGCCCCACATGGCCAGGGACTGAATGGAGTCAACAGCCAGTGAACAAGCCTGGAAGCGGATGCCTTCCCCAGCTCTGGGCGACACCTTGACTGCAGCCTTGCCAGAGGTTGTGAAACACAGGACCCGGCTAGGCTAAGCTGCACCTGGATTCCTGACCCACCGAAAAATGATAAACATGTGTTGCTTTAAGTGGCTACATTTGGGGTAATTTGTTACATAGCAGTAGCTAATGAATACAGCCTGCCTTCTGTCTCCGGCCGGGCATTCCAGGGCATTGCTTGAGTTGGGTGCCAGTAGTGAGTGCCACCTGTTTACGTGGGTGGCCCAAGGATGCTGGCATAAAGATGCCTGCAAAGCCCCCACCACAGTAACCAGGACAGCTGTAAGGAAACTAGACAACACAAATTCACATGGGCTCACGAATTCAGCGTGAGCCCAGCCCTGGTGCCTGGTGACATCTACTCATCCTGCCTCCGCCTGAGGGTCTCATGGAATCTGTGCTGTCCCATCCAGACCACATTAGACCCAATGTGCCCTCAGGAGTCATCAAGCATTTTCTGTGTGCCAGACGGGTCGGACAGACGATATACCCATGAAGAAATACCTTCGCTGAGTGAAATACCAAAGAGAGGTACTGAGAGATTAAACAGCTTCAAATGGGCCATAACCAGCCTGGGGGGACCCGGGGGGCCTCCCAGAGGAGGTGTGGGCTCGGGCATGAAGCAGAAAGAGAAGGAGACCAGACCAGGAGAGAGGAGAAGCTGTCCAGGCAGAGGGGAGAGCATGTGCAAAGGCCCAGGGGCAGGAGGGACACAGGAGCTCTGCAGGGAGTGGGAAGGGCCACGGGGAGGACTCTGGAGCCACGTTAAGGCTGTGAGCAGCCATCCAGAGGTGGACACAGAAGGGCAGGGCTACCTGGGTTCAAACTCTGTGACCTCAGCCTCTCGGGGCCTCAGTTTCCCCACGTGTTCACTGCGATGTGCAAAACACTTGGCCCAGATGGGGTGTTCCAGGCTCACAGCTGGTGGCCCCCTGTGTGCAGATAGATGGGAAGGGGAAGTCATGTTTCAGAACCTGGAGGAAACCCCAGCTTACCTTGGGGGCTGGTCTCAGCGTGGCCGGCAGAGGACACAGCTGACCCCCAGGGCTGCCCTGGGGCAAGGCTTTAAGGGTGGGCGCTGCAGGGCTGCCTCGCCTGCCGTCACGGGCTGGAGGGCCCGGGGACCGCTGGGGTGGGCATTTCAGTCCCAGCACCGGAGGCCCCTGTGCGCTGAGCCCCTCATCAGGCCCCTGGGGTCTGAGGTGCCCTGGGAGAGTGAGGTGAGCTCAGGAAAGGGGAGAGGCAGCCCTGCACAAGAGTCAGAGTGGGGTTCATTAGGGGTTCCCACACCCCACCCTCCCGGCCATGAGATTACCCGCTTTGCCTCTGGAGCCTGTTTCCCCACCTGTAAAATAAGGACGATAGAAGAAACCACTGCAGCGCTTCTGAAGATTAAGTGATTGTATTTATTTATTCTATTTATTTTGGCCGCGCCATGCAGCTTGTGGCATCTTAGATGCCGGACCCGCGTCCTGGGCGGTAAAAGCGCAGCGTCCTAACCACTGGACCGCCAAGGAATTTCCTAAGTGATTTTATATACTTAAGGCACTTCCAACCGTGTCTGGAAAATCCTTAGACCCTCACACCCCGGCAAGGAGGGGGCTATTGACGCGGTGGTGACAGACGAGGAAACCGAGGCAGGAAAGCGACTGGGTGAGGACTCCGAGGGCTCGCTGCTCTGGTGCCGAGTCCGCCCGCCAGGCGCTGGCGGCCCGGGAGGCGGGGGCGTCGCGGGGGTCCGGGAGTCAGTGGGGGCCGCCTTCCCCGCTGCGGCCGCTAGGGGCCGCGCGGGCCGCCGGGCAGTGCACTCGCGCCCCGCCCCCGCCCCGCCTCCCGTCCGCCCCCTGCCCAGAAGGCCCTGCAGGGACGCGGCCGTTCCCTCCCCAGCTCCCGGGGCGCGCCGTCCAGCCCGCAGCATGAGCGTCCCCGCCGCGACCCCTATCTTCGCACCCGGAGAGAACTGCAGCCCCGCGTGGCGGGCGGCGCCCGCGGCTTACGACGCGTCGGACACGCACCTGCAGATCCTGGGCAAGCCGGTGATGGAGCGCTGGGAGACCCCCTACATGCACGCGCTGGCGGCCGCCGCCGCCTCCAGAGGTAGCCCCCGCCGGGCGCGCGGGGTCGACCGAGGCCGGGGCCGCTGGGACCCGGCGCCCGCCCGCTCTCCAGCGACGTGGCGGAACCTCTGCGCTCTTCTCTTTCCTCGCCTGGAAAACGGGGCCGCTCGCGAGGGCAGCGGGGTAGTCCTGGGGCGCTGCGGGCGCCCTGAGTACCGGGAACCCTCTCTCCGGGGGTCACCGAGGCCCCGACCCCAGGAAGGGGTCGGAGTGGGCCGGGGGATGGGTTCTCAGACGCGGAACTCAGCCGCCGGACCCCACCCGAGGTCGAGGACAGGGGAGTGGCGGCCTGGCGAGGTGCTGCCCAGGCCCACGTGGGTAATGCTCCTGCCCAGGAGTCGCGGGAGGCCCTGCCCTGGCTAAGAATAGCTCTGGTATCGCTGAGGCCTGGAGACAGCTGTCGGGGGTGGCCCTGCACCTGGTGTCAGAGCCCGCGGGGTGCCGAGGGCTTCCCACGACCCCCAGAGGCCGGGTGCACCAGCTCTGGGCCTGTGTTCCCATCTGGCAAATGGACACAGCCAGTGTCCCTGCATGGTTAGGGCGTTTCTCCCCTCCTCTTTGACCCAGAGGGTCTCGACCCCTGCCCCTCACTGTTCCAGGCCTGGGCCTTGAATCCTGGTCCTCCCTTGCCCTTACTTAGTAGACTTCATTGTTTGTTGTGGGGGGGGGGCAGGGGATGCTGCCCAAATCAGGAGATAAGCGCCCTCAGTGCAAACAGCATGGGCCAGAGCTCAAAGTCCAGGGTCTGCCCTGCCCCGTGGGCCAGCCCAGAAGCCGCTGTCCGTGGCCTCCCCGGCAGGCCACCCTCTCTGGCTACTGGCCCCGGGCCCACGCTGTTCCCTCTCAGGGCTGCTGTGTTCTGTCCCACCCCCCACCTTTGCTCTGCCAACCTGTTGCTCCTAGTAGCAGTCGTTTCTCTCTGCCAAGGCCCTGCCCCCGCGCCCCCTCCTCCAGGCAGCCTCCTCAGCCCCACCCAGTGTGTAAGGCGTGGCCCCCTCTGTCTGCCCAGGGGGCCGGGTGCTGGAGGTGGGCTTTGGCATGGCCATCGCAGCTACGAAGGTGCAGGAGGCCCCCATCGACGAGCACTGGGTCATCGAGTGCAATGAGGGCGTCTTCCAGCGGCTCCAGGACTGGGCCCCGCGGCAGCCACACAAGGTGCCCGCCTCTGCCCGAGGTCCCGCTCCTCACGCTCCTTAGGGGGAAGGCCCTGCCCGCGGAGTGGGCTGGGGACCTGGGGTGGTCGCAGACTTGGGGGAGGTGGTCTTCTCTCTTGGGAGTTCCTCTGCCCCCTCCCTTGCAACAGGTGGAGAAGTCCTGGGCCCCCTTTGACCCTCAGCCTTCTCTTTCTTTCTCCCCTGCACCAAGGTGGTTCCCTTGAAAGGCCTGTGGGAGGAGGTGGCGCCCACCCTGCCAGACAGTCACTTCGATGGTGAGGGGCTCTGGGCACTGGGCGGGGGGCCTCTGCCTGGTTTGCCAGCCCCTCCTTTGCCTGCTTCTGAGGCACACATGCCTTGATGTGTCACTGGGGTGGCAGAGCCCGGGGGGCAGGCACAGACACACATACAGGAGCCTGGCACTCAGGTGCGTGGACATCTCAAGAACGACCGGATGGGACACAATTCGTAGGGGCAGCTGCAGCATAGCGAACTCTGGGTTCCCGGCCGCCTCAACTTGCAGCCAGTGTCCTGACCATGTGGCTTCTGTCCTCCCGAGCAGGGATCCTGTACGACACGTACCCGCTGTCTGAGGAGACCTGGCACACGCACCAGTTCAACTTCATTCGGGTAGGATCGCTTGCGGTGGGATGGGGTCTGCCAGCCCTAAGGTGGGGGTCAGCCCAGTGGGTGCGCCTGCCGTCCCCACAGGAGGCACCTCTCCTTCCGGCGTTCCTCTGACCTGGCGGGAGGCCCGCTGGGAACGCCTCTGCCCATCCCCACCCCCTCCTGACCACTGTCCCCCCAACCCCGGCCAGGACCATGCCTTCCGCCTGCTGAAGCCGGGGGGCGTCCTTACCTACTGCAACCTCACCTCCTGGGGGAAGCTGATGAAGTCCAAGTACTCGGACATCACCACCATGTTCGAGGTGCTGCAGCTTGGGCACTCCCTGCCCCGCCCCACGCCCCACCCCTGACAGCAACTTTGGGTGGGGAGGCAGATGGGGTCAGCTGAGACCTGGGGAGGGTCCCTTGCCTCTGGCCCTGGGGGCTCATCTCTTGGGTGGACTCTGAGCCTCCACTTGTAAGTCAGGAGAGGTTTCTCCCTAGCTCAAGGACCTTAGATGGCTCCCAAGTGCCCTCAGGATACAGGGATTCAGCCCAAGGTCCCCAGCGGCATCCCCTCACTCTGCCCTTGTCCACTCAGGGTGCATCTTTATGGGTCTAGCCACCCCTTGTCTTGGGCCTTTGCCTACTCGGTTCCCTCTGCCTGCGAGGACGTGTGGGTGAGCAGCCTGGTGATACCCCATGACAGCCAGGA
This sequence comes from Delphinapterus leucas, assembly GCF_059928025.1. Classification (NCBI taxonomy): domain Eukaryota; kingdom Metazoa; phylum Chordata; class Mammalia; order Artiodactyla; family Monodontidae; genus Delphinapterus; species Delphinapterus leucas. The sequence goes on from NW_028322234.1 coordinate 18,466,521, forward strand.
AGCTGTGTGTGGACACCTGGAGATTCCCACCCAGACCTGGGCTTCAACATTTTCTTAGCAGCCCCGCCCTGCCCCCAAGGGCCTTGGCACTTGTAGGGGTGGCTGGCAGGGTGCCTCCTGAGGCCCCAGGGCCCTGGAGGTGACTCGGCACCTCCCTCTGGCCAGGAGACACAGGTGCCAGCCCTGCTGGAAGCAGGCTTCCGGCCGGAGAACATCCACACACAGGTCATGGAGCTGGTCCCACCGGCCGACTGCCGCTATTACGCCTTCCCACAGATGATCACGCCCCTGGTCACCAAGCACTGAGCCCACTGGGCCCACCGGCTCCGCTGCCCACGCCACCCTGGGGGCTCTGGGCTTCAGGAACCCCTAACCCCCAGACCCCTACTGAGCGCCTTCGTGGCCGGGAGTGCAGGCTCTGGCCCCTCGGCCCTGGTCCAGACCCACACCAGCCACATGACATCAACAAGCTTCCCTAACCTTCTCTGCAAGGGGACGGCCACTATCTTCCTACCATGGTCCTGAGAATGAAATAAACACTAACACTGGGTTTAGCCAATCAGCACGAGGACACAAACGTGTGCTTGCTTTACTCTTCCTGCCCCTCCAAAAAAAAGTGAAAGGAAAGAAACCTGTTAAATTGACCACCACCGAGGCAGTGGCTCTACCACCCCAAAGTTTCTGATCCTGCCTCTGAGCCCCCCGCTGAAGACATTGCCAATTAGTGCCCACTGAAGACATTGCCAATTAGTCACCCATGGCCCCTCCCGTGTCCCTCTGGTGGGCAGCTGGGGTCCCCAGAGGAGGTGGAACTAGGTCAGGACCTCATAGCAGGTGGCAGCCCCAAGGCCCAGACCCTCTGGTCCCACCCAGTCAGGCTGCACCACGATGCCTCGCTCTGAGTCGACGCCCCTCCAGCCCCAGCACAGGGACACCCTGGATCCGTCTGCCCTGGACCCTGGTGCCCAGCTGGTCGCCACGGTGTCATCTGCTTCACCCCGACCCGCTCTTGGATGCGTCCACTCCCCTCCTTCAGGGGTGGGGCCTCCCACTGGGCCACGCCGGGCCCGGCTGTCCACTCCAGGGGCCTCGGCACCTCCAGGCACAAGAGACAGGCCTGACCCCGCCCCCCTCCCAGGCCCCCACCCCGGCCCACACACCGCGTGGAGCAGGGCAGCCAGGCGGATTTATGGGCTTTATTGACCGCCTCTGGGGGAACAGCGCAGACGCCGCAGGGCGGCCAGGCAGCGGCACTACCTGCGGTACCAGATCTGGAGCCTCTTCTCGCGCTTGATCTTCTTCTGCAGCTGCAGGATGCCATAGAGCAGGGCCTCGGCTGTGGGCGGGCAGCCTGGGGGGCGGATGGCACCTCAGTCTTCCTGCCCTTCCCCCTCCCCTCCGCTCTGCTCCAGGTGGGGGCAACCAGGCCACTTCCCAGGGTGGGGAGGGGCAAGACAGGGCTCTGCACCAAGAGAGCTGGGGGGCTTGGCCCATCACGGGAAAGGAGCCAGAGGCGGGCAGGGTGGGCAGCTGCTGACCCCAGGGCCGAGCTCCCAGCCAGGATGAGGGAGGCCTGGGCTACCCCTCCCAGGCCGAGCTGCCCTGTCCCTGGCCCTCCCGCACGTGACCTGGCTCGGGACCCGGGAGGACAATGTGGGCTGCCTGCCAACCCCCAGGCCACGCCAGCGTCCGGTGAGGACCCTTGGAAAGGAATGGGGGCAGACTCTTCAGACTGGGAGACCCTCCAGAGACAGCGAGGGGGAAAGGCTGCGGTGTCACTCTTATTCTTGGACCCAAATCTGCTTATTCTTAAAAGGGGGCAAGCTGTCTCAGTGGGGCTGTGGGGATTCTGTGAATCGGGTGAGGGCCGCGTGGGCACCACCTGGGGGCTCACCTGGGACGTAGATGTCCACGGGCACAATACGGTCGCAGCCCCGCACCACAGAGTAGGAGTAGTGGTAGTAGCCACCTCCGTTGGCGCAGCTGGTGGGGAGGGGAGCGCCAGCCGTGAGAGTCTCTCCAGCGACCACGGCCTCCGTCCCTCCTTGCAGCCCCCAACCCGCACCCCCTTCCAACCTCAAGCAGGTGCCAGGCGGTCAGGAAAAGGGCAAGACTGGGACACAAGTCACAGGAAAGACAGCGGCCACCTGAGACCTTCTGTGGGACCGGGTAGGACAGAAACAAACGGTGGGACTATAAACAGACGACCCTCAGTGAGAGAAGCCAGATGTGAAAGGACACAGCATGTGATTCCATTGATGGGAAACGTCCAGAACAGGCCAGTCCACAGACAGGGAGTGGGTTCCTGGTTGTCAGGGGCTGGGGGGGGGGGGGGGGGAGTGACTGCCGATGGGGACGGGCTTCTATTGGGGTGATGGAATGCTCTGGAATCAGATAGAGGTGATGGTTACACAACACTAAGAATGCATTAAAATCCACAAAATTGTACGTTTTGAAAGGGTGAACTTTGTAGTATGTGAATTCTACCTCAACCAAAAAAGTCAGGTGACTAAATGGCTTTTAATGATATGGAGAAGTGAGGTGCTGGCTAGACGGTGAGGAGGCTGCAACGCCCCCCCGAGCAGGACGTCCTTCCTGTGGTCATAACACAGAGAAACAGAACGAAACTGGACAGGCTGTTGGGGTTGGGGAGCGACTATAACAGGACAGAAGGGGACGTTCTGGACAACCCCAATCAGAAAGCAGCACAGAAATGAGACTGGAAGAGACAAGCCAGCGTGTCACCGGCGTGTCTGTTGCTGGAGCCCCCGCCCCGCCGGGCACTCACCTCCCCATAGACACGACGTAGCGAGGTTCTGGCATCTGGTCATAGACCTGGAAGAGACAGGGGTCTGCGTGCCGCTCGAGCCTGGGGGTGGGGGGGCGGGGCGGGGCTGGGAGGAGGGGAGGGGAGGGGGTTGGGGGAGGGGGAGGGGAGGGGAGGGGAGGTTGACGGTGGGACCCACCTTGCGGAGCGCGGGGGCCATCTTGTTGGTGAGCGTCCCAGCCACGATCATCACGTCGGACTGGCGGGGGCTGGCGCGGAAGACCACGCCGAAGCGGTCCATGTCGTAGCGGGGCGCTGCCATATGCATCATCTCCACGGCGCAGCAGGCCAGGCCAAAGGTCATGGGCCACAGGGAGCTCTGCAGGGCGGGGAAGTCGGCCCGTGAGTGGACGAGTGGCCCACTGTGTTTAAAGAAATTGGACAATTTCACATAGAAAAATCTGTTTCTAGCCTTTTCTGGGCCCTGCCCACAGCAACCATGTGACCTCCAGACCCCGAAGGCCGCCCTGGACACTGGTCATCGGCCTGAGCCTGATGCCCCAGCCCAGGACTGTGTGACAGGAGGGCCAATTGAGTTAGGCCCATGGGTCTACACTTCCCAACAGCCACATTACCAAAAAGAAAAACAGACAAAAATAAAACCAAGTGCAATTAGCTTTAATAATATAGTCCACATAACCCAGCATATCCTAAATCCCGGCCTCCAACATGGGCACTTGCTGCTCTGAGTGCCCAGTGGCCACACACAGCACAGGTCTAGACCCTGGGGCTCAGCACCCTGGAGGGTCTTGTTCCCAACACCGCCTGGACTCAAAGTGCCAATTCCTCCCAGAAGCCCTCCTGGATGCCCTCTGACTTCTCTCCATCCTTTGGTGCCTGATATCGCCCCTGCCCCCACCCACAAGCTGTTCTCCACCAGAGCTTTCTCTGCTTGTCTGTGTCCAGTCTGGGATCTGGCCAAGGTCCCTGCTGTCCTGTGGATGACCCAATTCAGGTAACAGGGCTCGGGTCACACAGCAGGCAAGGGCTGCCCAACACGGCAGGACCATGACTCCACAGCACACGGCCACAGCGACCATCGCCACCCTGGAGCTGTGGGCCTGGAGGGACACTCACTGTGGACTCGCTGGTCACACACAGATACCAGGACAGCACCAGCCCGCCCGTCAATGGGGGATTGTTACCCAGCTGGGCGCCCCGAGAGCACTGAAAGGAACCACTGTCCTGGGACAAAGGACACACGTCCAGGGGGAGACACGGACAAGCACGTGAGCGAGCAGACTGTCCCACGGCGAACGTGGGGGTGGGGTGGGGGATTAGGATATTTGCTGGGAAGGAGCTACTGTTTCCATCGTGTATTTCCAATTAAAAACATGGGTTTTACGTTAAGAGAGAAAAGAGGGGAATGAACAGAAGATGGAAGGAGAAGAACAGGAGGGAGGTGGCTCATCTTCTCTGGGGGCCGATGCGGGGGGCAGGGAGCACCGAGGGAAGTCAGGCCAGGAACTGCTGGGGGCAGGGCAGGGGTCCTGAGACAGAATCAAAGCCACAGGTCCCCACACGGAGGGGCCCTGGGGGAGTCCGGCCCACTCCATAGCCATGGGAGTGTGGCTGAGCAGCCAGAGGGGGCCCCACGGACGCAGACGAGGAGGGGCTCACCCGGCGGGCCCAGTTGATGAGGTCGTCCAGCTTGGCCACCACATACTCGCCCCGGCTGCTGGGAAGGGCGGCGGATTTGGGGACCACGGCTCCGGCCTGGGACACGGCGGGGTGGGTGCTGGGCACGGGACACAAAGCAAGGGGAGGCGTCAGCCAGGCAGGTATCCTGGCCGGGCCCAGCCCAGAGCAGCCTCTCCGAGGGCAGGACAAAGCCGTGGTCACAGCGGGTCCCCAGAGCAGCACTGGGAGTAGCCGTGAGGCCAGGTCTGCAACGTCCCTGCGCCCCGGCCTGGGGCAGGACATGCCTGCTCAACACCGGAGTGAAAGATGGTGTGGACAGGCCTCTACCGCCTCACTGAGGCCCAGCAGGACCCTGTCTTCTCGGGGACTGTTTCCCCGTCTGGAAAACAGGCTCGGCTGACACACTCTTTAGCGAGGGCCCTCCTGGTCTGGAGTTGTGCAGCCATTGGCCTGGGCGCACAGGAGCGGGCTGGGCAGGACTCTGAGGGCAGGGACCCCCTCACATACCCCGCTGGGTGGTGGGAGTGCCCCGGAGTTGCCACGGGCTGCTGCTGTGCTGGGGTGGGGGGATGTGGAGACTTCAGGGTGTGTGGGCTCCCGGGAAGGCCGACCTCACCTGCTCGGGGTGTCAGCAGCCAAGCTCGGATGGACCCCACGCACCTGCAGAGCTGCGCCCATGCCGGAGCTGCGGGGAGACAGACTGCCCATGACTAGCAGCCCAGGGCGCCCCAACACGCTGTGACAGGGTTACCCCGGGGCCAGGATGGGGAAGCTGACCAGGGGGTCTAACCCAGCCCACTGCCGGCTTTCGTAAATAAAGTTTTATTGACACGTAACCACACCTATTCACTTCCTTGGTGTCTGGGACTGTTTTTACAGAGGCAGAGTCAAAAACGTTTACCATTTGGCCCTTTAAGGAAAAAAAAATTTGCTGATCCCTGGTCTAGAGAGTGCCTGGTTTTCATTTGATACTTCCTTCATTTTCCCCGTCTTCCCTTTGCTTTGCAGTGAGTGTGTATTTTATCTGTAGGAAAAAGGCCGTATCAAAACAAACTCAGCCCAAATCCGAGGGCCTGGCAGCCACCTGCCTTCCTGCCCCAAGGAGGCCTACACGGGGCTGCCATCAGAGCAAACGTGCTGAATGCCTTTCGTGCACCAGGTAGCGACTGGGCTCTGAGGGTACTAGGGCAGGCAGATGTGGGGCTGGATGCCAGGCGGCCCCTGGCCTGGTGCTGATGGAGGGCCCGCCCGGATCTGAGGCCCCCTGACAGCCCCCTCTGAACCCCTCCCTGCCAGGGCCTCACTGCGGGGTGTCAGGATCAGAGATGCAGACACGCAGGCAGGCAGGCAGGCAGGCACTCACCGAAGAGCAAGGATCCCGCGGAGCAGGCCAGGAGCTGCAGAAAGAACCACAGGGTGGGGAGTTGTGGCAGCACCAGAGGCCACAAACGGCCCAGACAGTCCAGCCTCCAGGTGTTTGCCCGTCAGGCCCCCCACGTGGTGCACCCGCCCTCTCACCCTCAGTCTATCTACATTCCATTTAACAAACAATTGATAAAGAGCAATCTTTCAGGGGAATTCCCTGGTGGTCCGGTGGTTAGGACTCCACGCTTCCACTGCAGGGGGCCCGGGTTCGATCCCTGGTCGGGGAGCTAAGATCCCGCAAACCGCAAGGTGTAGCCAGAAAAAAAAACCCAGTGATCTTTCAGAATGTGAACCAGACAGTGTCATTCCCCTGCTCCCAACCCCACACTCCACGTCAGAGCTACCTTCCCTTTCCTCAGGAATGTCAGTGTCCCTCCTGTCTCAGAGCCTTTGTACTTGCTGTCCCCTCTGCCTGGAGCACCACTCTCATGGGGCAGCTTTCAGCTCAAATGCCTGGGTCTACACTAGCTCCGCAGGCCCTCTAGATCCTGTCACCCCGTTCTAACTCTATCCACATGTCCTCCTGTGGCGCCTGCCTCCCCCTGATGCTAGGGCTTCCCTGGGTTCCCCAGTGTCTGTCTCGGCCTTGGCTCAGCCTGACAGGCATGTGTCAAGTCAACAAACCCATAGACATCAGCGAGGCTCCAAGGCCTGGGCTGGGAGTTCCGGGGTTTCAGAGGCTGGGCAAGGAGTCCAGGCCAACGGCCCAGCCCCGGACTCTTGTGCAAGCTGTTCCTCTCTGAGCCTCAGCTCCCCCACCTGAAAATGTAGGGCTTTGGGTAACCTCACAGCACAGTAAATGCCCTTCACCTCCAAGGTGAGGGGATTCCAGCCTCTGGACCAGACATTCTTAGCAAGGGGCCGCTGGTGAGGATTCAGCAGACCGGTGAGCTTGCACGGGAAAGAAAAATACCCTCTCTATTGTCACCAACGTCTTACTGAAAATTGGCCTTTCCTTAAAATCTGAGTGTAGCCAAAACCACACCAGTATTAGCGAGACCGAGGCTTTTCACCAACAGAAATGACAGTGGTTTCCTAACCCCGACATAGAGGCTGCAGCCAACCCTGTGTAAAGGAACGTGTCCACTTCTCACTCCTTCAAAGTCACAGCAGTAGGCAGATCCGTCACTAAACCTCGGCTTTCCAGGCATGAATAATGAAGCACCCGGGCTGCGAATTGACCCCCGGTTCCCAGACAGAATCCTGGCAACTGTCAGTATAACCGCTTTCCTTTGCAACCCTGTGAATCCATCCTATGCGTTTAATCGCTAAACGGAGGAAAGGTCCCTGGAGCAGCCAGGGTTTGGACGCCTTCTCTGCAGGTGACCGTCCCCTTCCCGGGGTGGCAGGGTGCCCCGGGGTCGCGTCCCTGCCCGGACAGGCCGCGTGACCACCAGCGGTTCCAGCCGCTCTCTGGGCCTCAGTTTCCTCGGATGTCGGGGCTGCTGCCCCCTCGCCGCCTCCTCCCGGAAACTGCAAGGGCAGCATCCCGGGCCGAGCCTGGGTCTCTCCGGCTCCCGCCCCGGCCCCCTCCGAGGCTGGGAGCCTGCGTCGCCCTCGGCATCCGCTTCCCCAAGCGGCCGGGCGGAAAGGCGCCCGGAGCGACCCAAGCCCCGGCCCCGCCGCCCCGCCCCCGCCGCCCCGACCTCGCCCCCACCGCCCCGACCTTCTCACCCGCCAGCGCCGCCATCTTGGCCTCGGCCTTCAGACAACCTCTATGGTCCGTCCTCTTCAGAGCTCCGGGTCCCCGGGGCCGTCGCCCAAAGTGCCTCGGCTCGTGCTCGGAAACCGGAACTCGGGCGGGAACGTTCCGCCTCTGTGGAATCCCCAGCACCGCGCGCCGCCGGACGCCCCACGCGGGATAGAAGGATACGGAAGCGCGCGGGGAGGGTCGTGGCAAAAGAAGGCGAGCCGTCCCCTTTCTTCTTACCCGGGGAAGGAAAAGCGAAAGCACGTCCCTGGGTGGGCTCGAACCACCAACCTTTCGGTTAACAGCCGAACGCGCTAACCGATTGCGCCACAGAGACGGTGCTAAGGTCTGCTTCCCGGCGCCACCCTACGAGGCATGCGCGGCCCGCAGGGGCGGCCCGAGCTGCGCCTGCACGCAAGCGGCTCAGTGTGGGGCGGAGTCGGGGGTGGGGGCAACGCCCTGCTGCGCAGCCGAAATAGCTCAGTTGGGAGAGCGTTAGACTGAAGATCTAAAGGTCCCTGGTTCGATCCCGGGTTTCGGCAGACTTTTTGGTGCCCCCAGCGAACAGCGTTCTGTTTTGCTCCAAGCTGATCCAGCTTCTCCCAGCACTTTTACCCAGAATGTGTCGGTTTTGACCTTTCCTCCCCAGAATACTCTCCATTCTTCAGATGAGGAGCTGGGCTGCTGGCTCATGCCAGTGCGGGAGGGCTTAGAACAAGGCCTCATCCCCACCCACCCCGGTCCACCCCCAAAACTATGATCCCAGCCCAAATGACCCCCTTCCCCACTCCCATTTACAATATTTTTTAAGTGGCAGGATCAGAACGAATATAATTGTCAAAAGGAACACTACTGAATACCAAAAGGGAGTTTGCAGAGACACCTTCTGCTCGGATGTCGTTTAACTGTGACAGTCCTGCTGGGTACCTATTCTGCCCATTTTACAATACATATGGGGAAACGGAGGTTCCCCCGTTCCCAACGGGGGAACGCAGATGAGGAGCAGGGCTGGCTCCTGGCGAGGGAGGACCACCCCAGGTGTGTCGTGGAGCCCGACTGCGCGGTCCCGGGAAGGGGAGGCGGGGCACCGGTTGGTGTCACCATCCCGGTGGTGACACACAGGAGAAAAGAGAGGGGCTGGGCCGAGGGCTGGGTCTGTTGGGAATCCTACACCTCCTTGCCCTCAGTTCCCACAGCTGGCCAGGCTGTGGAGCTGGAATTTTTTAATTAAAATAAACCTTGTACTTCCAAATAGTTTGATTCAGAGAAAAGTTGCAAACCTAGTACCAGAGTTCGCTGTACTCATCACCCAGTCTCTCCTACTGCTAACATTTTACACTGACCTTAGCAATTCATGACCCAATGTATATACATCGCCAACTCATGTCCAGACACTATTCAGGCTCCTGTTTTCTCCTAACGTTCCTTGTCCTGTGAGCCAGGCACCTGGGAGCCGAGCCCCCAGCCTCGCTCGAGCCTTCAGACATCTGACCGCGACCTCCTGAGACCACAGCCCAGTCAAGAGAGAATGCTGCTTCCAGCCGCCAGGGGCCGGTACAGTGCTAAGGCAGGGATGGATAACTAATACAGGAGGGGCCATCGGCTGTCAGGGTGATGGATTGGATGGGGAGCGGGGGGTGGACAGGGGAGGTAAAAGCCTGCATCAGGAAACTGGGACTGTCAAGGGCAAGCCCTGAAACGGAGAAGCAGGTCTGACAGGGCAGGGAGTTAACAGAGGGTTCACCATAATTCCAGGAACACTGAGGGTGAGGGGGTGAGGGCAGATGGGTAGGTGGGGAGGAGGTGGGGGGGGGAGGAGGGGGAGCCAGGGCTGGAGGAGGTGGGGAGCAGGACCTGAAAGGGGTGGAGCAGGGGCAGGAGGATGGGGGGTGCAGGGGCTGAGAGGGGAGCCGGGACAGGAAAGCCTGGCCGTAGAAGCCATGCACTGGGGGGAGGGCCACTGACCACACTGCATAGACGTGCCTGTCTGATTTGAGATTCTGTGTGTGTGTGCATCCCTCGTCTTAATCAGCTTCCTAGATAAATGATAGACTTAAAGAGGTGCTCAAGTGAACACAAGGAAAACTCCCCCTTCCAGGAAGTGGTTTTGTTGATGCACTGCTCCTCGCACTGGGGGGTCTGATCGTCCCCTCATGCCATCTGGGCTGGAGCGAGAAAGGTACAGCGACTGTAGGACAAGCATCGCAGGGTCTGGGGTCAGGGGTCTGGCTGAAAAAGGTTCAGGAAGGGTGGCTGTGAGTGGTGGGAGGTGACCGGGGCAGGGGTGGACACCTGGGGAGGGGACGGGACACAGTGGGGGAGCAGGGTGGCCGTGCAGAGATGTGGGCTGCTGAGACGCCAGCTGGACGGAGCCCAGACAGCTGAGGGGGGACACCGGGTGAGGGTGGGTGCAGGGAAGCTGGGGCTGTGGTGGACGGGGGTGCAGGAGGCCACGGGCCGGCCGGTGGGGGCCCTGGCTGCACCCCGTGTTGTGCTGGGTCTCTCTTCTTGATGCAGAAACAGCCCAGTGCGCTGGCTTCCCGGGGGCCAGGGCCACCTCACTGCTCCTCCTGGAACATTCCTCACTTGGTCGGCTGGCTCTGCCTTCCTAACCACTACCCAGCGCCAATTTGGGGCATCAACAGACGCCCACCCAGCACTGCCTGCCCCAGTGGCCCTGGGACAAAGTTTCAAGACGAACAAAAACATAATACAGTGGGAGTGAGGAGCTGAAGACACCTGCCGGGGCACAGGACTGGGATGGGGCTGGGCGCCGAGCAGCGGAAGCCTCCAGCACTTCTGGTCAGCACCCGGCACACCTGAGACACCGGCTCGGCTGGGCTGACATGGGACCCGCCTCCCCAGCCAGGCTGGGGAAGGAGCCTCCAGAAGCAGCCATCGGGGACAGCGTGGCCGGCCCGAGTGCCCGAGGTGGGCTGCGCGTGGGGCCCAGGAAAGAACAGGCAGGGCTGCAAAACGGCATTTAATTCCAGTCTGAATAGTTCGATTCCACAACCAGAGCTCAGAACACAGATATATAAAAATACTTCACGGTAACCGAACAGTCCACGTGGATGCCTCACCCACAAGAGCACCCTGGTTCTCCATCCTGACCCACTTCAGGGAGGCTTGCTGTCTAGACCTTTCTAGAAGGGAGCGAGGCCACGGCGGAGATGCTGGCGGGGCCATTCTCCCAAGCCTGGCCCACACGGGATGCCCCTCCGACCGCCCTGGGGGGCAGCTCAGCGGGACCTCCAGGGCCATGTCTGCACCTCTGCTTGGGTTTCAGCAAAACCAGCAGAGACGCCACACACAGGTCCCCGCAGTGATCTCTGCACCTCCTTCCCGCAGGGACCCAGCCTCCCGTCAGGATCAGGGCCCATGTCCCCGGCGCCTGCGAGAACCTCTCCCCAACTGTCTTCTGCAGCGGCCGCACGCTGGCCGGTGCGGCTTCAGGGAGGACTGGCCGAGCTCAGATGCCGCGGCGCAGCCATCACGGTGGGGACTTGGCCGTTTCCTTCCACAGGCAGCCTCGCGTCAGCTTAGAATAAATAGTCCACCGTGTGTCGCTTTAAACCAGAACAGAATTTCTGTGACCACGTCAAGGACCGGGCCTTCACACAACTCTCTCCAAAGGTGGGGGGGGGCCTGAGCCTGGGACCCTCAGGCATCGGGGGACCCATCTGTGCTTCGGGCTTCCAGACAAAGGACTGGTTTCCACTGGTGCCGGGCCGCGACTCCACGGCCCAGGCCCAGGCTGTGCACACAATGACCTTGGCCGGGCTGGGGGGCGCAGCAGCCCGGTGGGATCATCACAGCTATCTGGGCAGTTGGCTGTGCGGTGACAAGGCCGGGCGGGGAAACCCACATGGAGGCCGGGCGGAAAGAGGCTGGAAAGACTGCCGGTCCGTCTGCTCTCCTGCACGAGTCCCAGCAGAGGCTAGAGCACGGGAAAGCAGCGGGTCTCAGGTCCTGCCTCTTAGAAACACGGGTTTGCCTCAAAAACACGTAACAGAGGCATAGCGAACTCAGGAGCCGTCATAAGAGGAGCCACACACAGGAGGGAAACAAACGGAAAAATACACTGATGTTGCGGGAGCCGTACGTTCGTATCAGAGTCTTTGAAGCTCCTGTTTAATGTTGGGTACAGTGCTTTTCAACATAAAACACAAACGTGCACCTTCTGTGAACCTACACGGTACAGTCACAGGTAATGACATAAAGTTAAAAACAAAAAAATGCCTCTGTCCTTTCAAACCCTTTCAGGAGCTGTACCTTCCACAAGAGCCAGGAAAACAGAGGCGGCAGCCGTCAGGGAGGCCAACGGCCCGCCTGTGCTCCAGAGCGCAGGGCCTTGCCTCCACCGGCCTCAGCTTCGCCGGCTCCTTTCTTCCAGGAGCTGCGTATCAAATATTTCTTTTTCCCTGCAAAACCAAAAGGAGATCACTTCGTTTTGGTCAGCAATTGTGTTTTAATAAACATAAACCCTCTCCCAAGGCAAGAGAAATCAAAGAAAAATAAACAAATGGGATCCTAACCAAACTTATAAGCTCTTGCACAGCAAAGGAAACCATCAACCTATGGACTGGGAGAAAATATTTACAAATGATGTGACTGAAGAGGGCTTGATTTCCTAAATATACAAACAGCTCATACAACTCAATAACAGAAAAACAAACAACCCAATCCAAAAACGGGAAGACCTAAATCCAAATTTCCCCAAAGACATACAGATGGCCAACAGGCACGTGAAAAGATGCTCAACATCACTAATTATTACAGAAATGCAAACCAAAACTACAATGAGGTATCTATCACCTCACACTGGTCGGAATGTCCATTGTTATGAAGACTACAAGTAACGGGGGATTTCCCTGGTAGCGCAGTGGTTAAGATTCCGTGCTCCCAATGCAGGGGGTATCACCTGATCCCTGGTCAGGGAACTAGATCCCACATGCATGCCACAACTAAGACCCGGTACAACCAAATAAATAAATATTAAAAAAAAAAAAGTCTACAAATAACAAATGCTGGAGAGGATGTGGAGAAGAGGGAACCCTCCACCCTCCTCCTACACTGTTGGTGGGAATGTTAAGTTGGTGCAGCCAGTATGGAAAACAGTACGGAGATGCCTCAAAAAAGTAAAAACAGAATTACCATATGATCCAGCAATCCCACTCCTGGCATATACCCAGACAAAACTCTAATTCGAAAAGACAGGGACTTCCCTGGCGGTCCAGTGGTTAGGACTTCACCTTCCAATGCAGGGGGTGTGGGTTCCATCCCTGGTCAGGGAGCTAAGATCCCACATGCGTCATGGCCAAAAAACCAAAACACAAAACAGAAGCAATACTGTAACAAATTTAACGAAGACTTTAAAAATGGTCCACATCAAAAAAATCTTTAAAAAAAAAAGAACAGATACATGCACCCCAACATGCATTGCGGCACTCTTCGCAACAGCCAAGACATGGAAACAACCTAAATGTCCATCGATGAATAGATAAAGAAGATGTGGTGCACATATACAATAGAATATTACTCAGCCATAGAAAAGAACAAAATAATGCCATTTGCAGCAACACAGCTGGACCTAGAGCTTATCATACTAAGTGAATTATTTGTAGTTTTTTTTGGCCACGCCACACGGCTTGTGGGATCTTAGTTCCCCAACCAGGGATGGAACCTGGCTGCGGCAGTGAGAGCATCAACTCCTAACCACTGGACCGCCAGGAAAATCCCCATACTAAGTGAAGTAAATCAAGCAGAAAAGGAGAAATACCATACGACGTCACTTATATGTGGAATCTAAAATATGACACAAATGAACTGATTTACAAAACAGACACAGACTCACAGACATAAACAAACTTATGGTTGCCAAAGGGGAAGGGTGGGAAGGGATAAAGTAGGAGTTTGAGATTAACAGATGCACACTGGTATATATAAAATAGATGAACATCAAGGATTTACTATATAGCACAGGGAGCTATACTCCATATCTTGTAACAAACTGTAGTGAAAAAAATCTAAAATGAAGAACACAGACACACACACGTGTGTACATATAACTGAGTCACTTTGCCGTACACCTGAAAGTAACATAATATTGTAAATCAATTATACTTCAATTAAAAACAAACAAACAGGGCTTCCCTGGTGCACAGTGGTTGAGAGTCCGCCTGCCGACGCAGGGGACATGGGTTTGTGCCCCGGTCCGGGAAGATCCCACATGCTGCGGAGCGGCTGGGCCCGTGAGCCATGGCCGCTGAGCCTGCGCGTCCGGAGCCTGTGCTCCGCGACGGGAGAGGCCACAACAGTGAGAGGCCCGTGTACCGCTAAAAACAAACAAACAAACAAACAAAAAAACCTACCAACCAAAAAAAAAAAAACCATAAACAGAGAAGTGAGTGTTTCATAGGGACCAAGTTTCAGTTTGGGAAGATGAGAAAGTTCTGGAAATGATGGTGGGGATGGTTGCCCGACAGTGTCAATGTGCTCAATGCCACTGAGCTGTGCGCTTAAAAGGGTTAAGATGTTGAATTTTACGTTATGGGTATTTCACCACAATGAAGAAAAATAAACTACAAAGAAAAAATGGTGAAACAGCAAATTGTCCTTTAAAATGGCTATCTGTTAACAAAAAATTACATGATCAGTTAGTTGACTGGCTGCCCCTCTCAGGATCAACAAGGAATATGCTCCTGAGGGGGACGACCCAAAGGTAAACGGAACACAGCAGCCTAAGAACCCCAAGAGGAGACCCAAACCCTGTCGTGGTGCCGAGGCTCGACGGTTTGTGCACAAGAACCTAAACGCAACTACGGTGTGAAAAGAAGCGGGAGGTGGATGCACCAGGACAGACCCACTGCCCGACTGACACCCGGCCCAAAGGACCCTGGCTGCCCAGCCTCGGCGCCTGAGGCGGCAGGGCGCGGCCGGGGCACAGCCCATGGCCCTCCATAGGCATCTGGGGTGCCTGCAGCCGGTTGAGGCTGCGGGAAACTCAGGACGCCCTCCGACCGGCAGCCCGAGCAGGAGGGTGGTGCCAGCTGGAGATGGGCCGCTCAGACCTCACTCTCCCGGGAGCACCGTCTCTTTACCGGGTGTGCAGGGCAGCCGCTGAGGCTGGGGACAGTCTGTACCACGAGACCCTAGTTGAGTCTTCAGCCTGTCACCGCCACGCGGCCCCGCCTGCTCCCAGCCAGGCCTGGCAGCCCGCCCAGAGACGGGATTAGGGGCTCCAGACCGCCAGTCCAGGGCGCTAACCACAGCAACGTGAGAGGAACATCTTGATCGCCGCATTCTTCCCGCCAGCCGGGGACGTCCGGACAGCGGCTGCTGCTTAATCTCACTGTTTCCTCAAATAGCCGTGGCATCGAGGCCACGGGGAAGAACGCCGGGGAGGCGAACGTCAGCCCCACGAAGGACGCAGGGCACGGCGGGCCCAGCTCTGCCCGCTCGGACCAGGGCCCCTCAGCCCAGCCACCACAGCCGCCGGCGCATGGAGACGGAGCCCTTCAGGACGCAGCGCGGCCTGCCTACCGGTAGCTGAGTGAAGGTCCTCGTATGTACTTCTCCTCAGCCGTCTTGTAGTCCACAGCATCCACCGCGGAAATCGCACAGATGATGGCCTGCAAGAGGGCAGCACACGTCAGGCTCGGGCCAGGCCCGGCCGCTCGCACAGAGCTTGGAGGAGGTCGCGTGGGCGGGTGGTCCAGCCATGCCCCAGCCGCCAGGGCCCTCCCAGCTCAACATTCGTGCAGTCTGCAAAATCTCTGCTCCTGGTGTTTCCTAATTAAATCTACAATGCTCTCTTTTGGATGAGATGAGAGTTCATGTCACTAAAAGCAGCGGAAGGCAGAACCTGGGGACTTCCCTAGCGGTCCAGTGGTTAGGACTCCATGCTTTCACTGCCAGGCCTGGGTTCAATCCCTGGTTGGGGAACTAATAAGATCCCACAGGCCGTGTGGGGTGGCCATAAAAAAAAAAAAAAGGAAAAAAACAAGAAAACACAAAGAAGTAATCTGAATATACAATAGATGCCTGATATCAAAAGATCACTGTTACTTTTTGCAGTGAAATCATAGTATCGTAGCTATTTATTTTTGAAGAGTTCTTCTGGTTCAGAGCAGGGTCTCTCTCCCCTCGGCACGCCTGACACAAGGGCCGTCCTGGACTGTGGGTTGTGGAGCGGCATCCTGGTCCCCACCCACAGGATGGCAGAAGCCCCCCACTCGTGACAACCACAGACAACCCCAGACATCCCCCAGTGTCCCCAGGGGGCAGGATCACCCTCTGTAGAGACACACATGAAAGTATGCACGGATAAGAAACAATCCAGAAGGAGGGACTGGAGGTGCAAGTGGAGCAAGGCCACACTATTCCAGCTGGTGACGGACACGTGAGGGTTCACGGTGCTACTTAATTTTTCTTAACGTATTTGAAACCTCCACAACGATAAAGCTCAACACTTTAGAGCCTGGTGACATTTTCCCACACATTCATTCACGGCCAGCAGCATCCTCCCTGAACTGAAGAACGGCCGAGGGGCCGTGCACCAGCTCCTCAACCGCCCGTGCCCCAGCTTAAGCCCGTTCGCAAAGCTTAAGCTCCCCTTCCCCTGGGCCAGGGACCAGCCGAGGGGCCCAGGCCGCAGCGCCCAGCCCACAGCGCCTCGGGGAGACGGCTCAGGCGGCACCGCCCCGGGAAGGCTTCTGGAGAACGACGCCCAGGCCCCGGCACCCCAGGGTGCCGCAGGGCCCGCCGGCGCTCACCTCGGGCAGAAGCACGTCCAGGACGAAGCGGATGCCGTCCGCGTGCCCGCGTGCCAGCAGCCTGCTGCCCGCCTCCTGGTACACCCCCTGCAGGTACTTCACCACCAGGTCCAGCTGCTCCTCGTCCTCCAGGTAGGTCTCCACGCAGGTCACGTACTGACCCGAGCTCAGGAACGTCTTTAGCCACCTGGACGGCTTCCTGTTCTTCAGGATGGCCCGCAGGTGGCTCTCGGCACCCCGCGCCTTCACGATGTACTCCACCAGCTTCTGGTTGGCCCGGTCCCGGGCGGCCCGCGAGCGATCAGGGAGCACCTTCCTGCAGGCTGGCCTCCTGCCCCGCGGGCTCCCGGCCGAGGCCTCCTCGGGGCCCACCCCGCTCAGCGGGGGGAACCTGGTCCCCTGGACGTCCCGCTGGATGGACTTGCGGACGGGGGAGCCTGCGGAGGAAGCGTACTCCCGTGACTGGGCGCCCTCGGCTGCGCCGGGACGGTCCCCGAGGGCTCTCCGCCCCATAGGACCCCGGCCCCTCGCCCCAGCTCTGCCCTCCACCCTGCTTCAGCGGCACCCTGCAGACGCCAGTGACAGGTGGGCAGGGAAAGGGCCACGCAGATGCCCCGGCCCCAGGCGGGTGACCTGGGCGCTGGCGGCAGGTGTGGGTGTGCAGCCGCCCTCCCGGCCCCACGGCAGAGGGAAGCAAGGGGACCCCGTGGACCCAGGCATGGCTGGACCGTAGGCCTCAGGCTTGGGGCGCGCTGCCCACCGCACACACCCCTCCAGAGCTCAAAGAAGACTGCCACTCCTAACGGGCAAAAGAGCGGGTCCCACCTTAAAGGAGCTGCTGGTGGACTTACTTATATCAGCCGCGTAGTATTCCAGGAAAGAGCCAGCGAAGGAACCACAGCCTGCACGGGGCGGAAGGGAAGTCAGGTCACACACAGGACTGGGCTCTGCCGCGTCGTCCAGCCGGTGTGCGCCCTGACCTCAAGCCCGAGGACCCCCCATGGCCGGACCTGGGACAGATGGAAACCAACCCGGATTCAAAGGAAACTGTTCTGTTCAGACCCAGGATGAGCCTCCACCAGGCACCTGCCCATCCGCAGGGACGGGAAGAAAGCCTGCTCGGGGCAGGGCTAGACAGCTATGGGGACCGGGCCACCCTCCGCCCTCGGGGGCCCTCAGGGGAGGCCCCGCACTGCTGCCCCCCGTCAATTCATGCAGGGGCTCCGGAGCCCCACGTACCCAGTCGGACCCTGTAGTCGGTGATGAGGGAGACGCACCAGCCGATGGCCTGGTCGAAATCCTCCTTGGCCTCGTCCTGCAACAAAAGCCAGACGGCGGGCGTCAGCTGGGAGCACCTCCGAGGTCCCGCGTCCTCAGTCCCCTCGTCCAGGAAGGGGCCTGCAGACGCCCCCGCACAGGGCTCCCTGCGAGGCATGTCTGGGGCCGGGGCTGCTCAGAAAATGGTCACCTGTGAGCCAAGCCCTCGGGGCCGAGAGACACCACAGACCCTGAGAGCAGGAGGGCGAAAACCCACCGCAGGGCAGCTGACGGGCCATCAGATTGACAAGACATGAGGTTGCAGGAGATGAACCCCGTGGGAGACGCCTCTGGGCCCGTGGCCCTCGACTGCACACGGTCAGTGGGAAGAAGTGCTGCCCCGGGGGAGGGACCCCTGGCCTGTGATCCTCACAGCAACCCAAGGTCGTCACCCCCGGTGAGAACCCCTAAGCTGGGATGACCAGCGAGACCAGCCTGAGACCCACAGGCGTGTGATGGGAGGGGCAGGCAGCTCCAGAGGAGGAGGGCACTTGGGCCGTGGCCAGGCCCGCTGACCAGCACCTGGGACAGCAGGGTGGCGCCGGCACATGCCCGAGCTCCCACGGCCCGTTTCCAGGGGACATGCCCAGGCATCCGGGTCCCGCGAGACCTACGCGCCATCTTCTTGAACCCAGGCGTCCTTGCGATAAAACCCATTCCTCAGGTATTTGAGGCACACGAATCTCAAACTCGATTCCCCCCTCCCCTCTGCCCCCGCCCTCCGGTCCCAAGAGCCCAAGGCTGGGTCCAGCGTGGGTGCCGACCTTCCGAGTAGCGCCCGCACTCAAGGCCCGTGGCCTGCTGCCCTCAGAGAACAGATGGTTGGCGGGAGACGCCCTGACAGTCCTACCGCATCCCACTCACTGTGGGAACCAGCTCAGACGCTGCTTCCCACACGGGAAGGCATCACCCCACGCCGAGCGCAGAGCCCGCTGACCGGGGGCCAAGCAGACACCCACGTTGGAGCGGGGCTCACGGGCCCCACTGCCCGACCCAGTCGCAGTCTGTGTTTTTGAAAGTTGGGACAACGAAGTGGTGGGTGTTTCAGAGTTAACAGACAGCACCGTGTGGACCAGCTCCCGGGGACTCGGGCTGGGCCAGTCACAGGGCCACAGCGATGGTGTTCCCTGATGTATGTGGCGCTCAGGCTCACGGCCTCGGGGTCTATGGTGCCCTTCCCGGGGGCGGCTCAGACACAGCCGCAACTTGTGGGCCTTGGCCCTGGGCTCTCCCACCTCCCTTCTGCGCAGGGAGCCCTGTCCTCCACGCCAAACCTGCTCAGTGGGGAATGGCCAGCAGCCGCCCCAGGGGCAGTGGCCCCCAGCGGAGCAGCCGAGGCCAGGCGTCACTCCCATAACTACCGCTGTCTGAAGGGCCTCGTGGTAGTTACCAGCCACCAAGCCAGCCCTTCAAAGCAGCGCAAACAACCATCCACGTACCAGAAGCGCCTGCTTTTCTTTACAATCAAAGTGCTTCAATCGCCGGAGGGACACCGCGATGCTGGAAGCAGAGAGAGCAGAGGTTCACGGGAACCAGCCCCATCTCGCGACCTAAAAGCGTCCTTCCTCTGGGAAAGCGTCGGGCCTCTGCCAGTGCCGGCTCGTCGGTGGAGGGAGCCTCTCGGAGCCGGGCCCAGGTGTGCCCACACTTCCAGGCCGGCTCCGGGCAGACGGTGCTCCTGCCCCCAGTCGAGGACTAGGGGGGTGACTGGGCAGGGGGCTGCTCACGGCCCCTGCAGGGAGCCAACTTTGCTGCAGTTTGTGGGAAACGGGGGCCCAAGGAGTGTCCGGCAGGGCTGACTCTGGAAGCCAACAAGCAGTCTGGAAAACCCGACCATCTGGCCGCGTCCCTGAACACAACCTTTACAGGGACCCTCATCTGGGGCTCTGGACCCCACCCCGGCCCCCTTCGCCAGCCTCCGCCCAGAAGCACTCGGCAAGAGCAGAGAACAGTGGGTTTACCCTCTCCCTTTGGGGTTCATGTTTCCTTCAATGAAAAGCACACTCGCTTTCTTATCTCTTCGCCTGATGCTTTTGACCTGTTGGCAGATCCAAGAAAACCACGTGTCAAGGACCCAGAAGGTCGTGGGTTTTCGACACTCTCCTGATGGCACCTCGTCAAGCATGTGACGAGGAACGCAGCCGGCTTGGACTGACAGCCGACACCGGGGAACGCTGAGAAAGCGTCGCGCGGCCCTCAGTGCCACTCCGACCGAGCAGAGCCGGGGCTCTACAAGAGGAATCAAGGCTGCTGCCTTCAGCTCTTCCGCTCGGCTCAGGGCGCGATCCTCCTCACTCTGGGGGATGGGCAAAGCGAGCTCTGGGAGGCCCGGCCGGGCCCAGCAGAGGTCAGGCGGGAGGCGGCAGGCTGTGGACCCCGGAGGGGCCCCCCCTCGGTGTCACCAGCGCCGTGGGTGAGGCTGGAGCCCGCAGGCCACTGGCACCCATGAACCAGCAGGGCCCCCGGGAACTGCGGAAAGCGGAAAGGCGGGGAGAAGGCTGCCAACCGCAGGGGGACACTGCACCTCGGGAAGCGAGGGTCCCCGATAATCAGCCCCCCGAACCCTGCCACGGAGCCGCACGGCAACCCCGGTTCAACTGCACGTCTGCGCTCTATCAACAGATGCCGCAAAGATTTCATTCTGTCCTTCCCGGGACGGTCAGTCACATGCCAGGAGGCCATGCTGACCTGGACGAGCTCAGACTCATCGCGACAACAAAAGCCGCTCCACTGTGGCAGCTATCTTTCGGATTTACACGCCACTGCCTCTTCCTAAAAGTTAAAGGACTACAGCTAGAACCATCAGAATCCTGTCCCTGCCAGAAGACAAAGGGGGGGGAAATTAAGGTGGAAATGGCAGGAGCGAGGGCAACCGGGTGGTGCCCCTGCCTCACAAATTCTCCAACTGACCATGGGCACCGTCCAAGCAGGCGGAGAAGGCACAGCCAGGACGTCAGCCACACTTAAGGGTGTCCCCTGCACTGGGGGCGCAGCCAGGACCTCAAACACCTGCTGTGCAACCGATGCCCACCCTAATCTGCTCGCTAAAAAGCTGAAATGTAGAATATTGAAAATGAGCAAACCGTGGGTATTTTTTGGAGGCAGGCTTTCTAAGCCTGCTTGATAAAAACCTGACCTATAAGCCTCACAATCCTTTGTGCCAGAAGGCTGAGACCCCCTTTCCTTAGGTAAACGTGTCCACGTCGATGCTCATGGACCCAGCGTTTCCCCGGTTAACAACAGAACAGTGAACCAGCTGCCCGGGTCCTGGTGTCAAGAATGGAGGACGCTGGACCTCAGGCTCGGGGGACCAACTGAGCAAGCAGGGGGCAGAGAAGGATTCTTACCACTGCGGGCCAGAAGGGGTATTTTTGGTATTTAAGCCAGACTAGCATTCCTACTTCAAACGAACGTGGTTCTAGAATTGAAAGAAAGAAAGGAAAACAAAAAGAGACAAGTTAGATCCATATCAGGCACCAAAAGCAACTGCTGGAGAAAACACAACCACGGAGACACTGTTTAAGCCCAGCGTTGACCCGAGAGTCTGAAGGGCAGGTTTGTAACTCCTGCCCCTGGAACCCAAATGCCGACCACAAGCGCGGCCAGGGTGACAGCTGGTTTCCTAGCAGTGACCGTGTGCCGTGCTCGTGGGGACAGGGGCGGGCAGGGGCTCGGTGCCACCTCTGCAACTGCTCTATAAGCCTCAGGTTACTCCAGAATAAAGCACTTTTTAAAGAGCTTGGCACATAAACAGAAAGGAGACCACAGCACACAATGAAGACCCCATATGGGGACTGAATTTCTGAGAAGCTCATCTGTCTGGGAAACTGGGGGCTTTAAAGGGTTAAAATAAAGAGAACTATTCAAGCAATCGTAAGATAACTACAAGTAACTTCTCAACAAAATTTAACTGCATCCTCAACCAAAAAAGTTCCAGAATGTGTAAATAACTCAAATATTCAAGAACCGGCCGCGCTGTGGTGTCTGACAGGAGGAAGGGCTGTGAGAGAAAGGGGACCTGGGGCACAGGGAGCTGCCTGGGGCACACGCAGAGCGCTGGTCACCCGCGAGAGGAGCGTCGTGGCCCCCAGGACGACGGGTCACGGGTGCAGACAGCCAACCCGGGCCGACCGGCCAAAACACCAGCAAACCAAAACCAAATGGAAGACAAAACCGGGAGAAAAGAGCCAACACCCGGGTTTCCGGGGCTGTAACTGACCCCCATGTGGAGACGGGGACGGAAACGCCCTCTGCAAGAAGGCACGGCGGCCCCCCTGCGCCCAGCGAGCCCGCGGGGAGCTGACCCCAGTGACTCCCCAGGAGCCCAGGCACTGCAGCCCAGGCGGAAGCATCCAGACACCCCAGTAACCAGCCGCCACCAGGAACAATCGGCAGAGCCCGCGGGAAACGCCCGAGACTCGCGTACACAGAAAGGGCAGGGAGCCTGCTGCGTGGGGATGACGTGGGACGGGGTGGGGTGGCTCTAGGCCAGCCCCCCGGCCGTGCAGGAGAAGCCCCCAGGCCTCCGGTGCTGCTCGTGCTACAGCCTGTGCACGCGTAAATGTTTCACAATAAAGAGATCCAAAACCCAAACCAAAACCACCCCCAGACCACGTTAAGACTAACGGTTAACGGGCGAGTCTAATACTGAAACCGGTCCTCAATTATTTAGTTGAAAGCAAACTAGCTTTCCGTTCCTGGCCGGTTCTGACCTTTGGGCCTGTGTCTGACCCCCTTCCGGGGAGGACAGGGGCAGCTGACCTGTGCCCGGGGGCGGGGGCACTGTGCACACATGGGGGCGCCAGGCCCCTGCTTCTCCGGACGCCACCCGGGAAGGCTGCGAGGCAGCACCAGGCCGCACCCAAGTGGTGGCGACAGAGCCCATCTATTCACTTGGCTGCCGTCCTCCGTCCCCTCTGAGGGGACAGCAGGGAGGCTGGGCTGTCGCGCCCCAAGGAGCCCCCCCTCACGTGGTTGTCTTGGGCAGCGGACCCCGGACTCCCTGTCTGTAAGCCCTCGGCTCAGGACGAAACCCAGGCAGCGCAGCGAGAGACCTTCCCCGGACGTCGGGCACCGCAGGCCTCCCCCAAGGAAGGCGCCGCCCACTCACCACGGTATAGGAGGATTCTCGGGGGCTCCTCGTCCTCCTCGTCCTCTGCCAGGAGAGAGTTCACGGTGTCCAACTCCACTGACTCTTCAGAAGGTGGACGGGCTGCCAACAAGGGTAGATCAGACTTTCCCCATCACAGTCCTGGGGACTCAGCCCGGGAACAACACCTCCCGATACGTGGGCATCGGCGCAGAGAGCAAAGCTGCCGCGACGCAGACTTCCCTGCGGCCTCGCTCAGGCACGTCGGTTAAAGCACGTTCAACAGAATAAGAGAGAAAGGAGGGCAGGAGAGACCGCGAGCGCAAGCAGGGAAGGTGGAGGAACTGGGCAAGTGGTCCTCGCGTGCGGCTTGTCCCTTCACGCAGGCGCCCTTGGACACGCGGGGAGGGGGCGGCCCTGGGGCCAGGCCCCTTGGGAAACCATCCCTGCGCCTCCGGCGCTGGGGAGAAGGCCCCTTTCAGGGGCCGACGAAAGGCAGAAACCCAGGAGTGACTGCGGGGCAGGCAGAGCACAAGATATCAGCCTTGCAGAAATGAAGATTTGCAAATTAGCATTTCAAAACTAAGTGGGATGCTACAATGTCCAAACGGAGGGAATCATAGCGCCTGGCTGCAGCCACACATAAATACATGAAACGGGAATCCTTAAAAAGTCAGGAGCCTTTCAAGTGAGTTAATCACTTCTGAGATTCCTGCCAATTTAACGGGAGTGCATCATGGCTTCTGCCACGGGAAGAAGAAAGGAATTAATCCTCGGGGAGCAGATGCAGCATTATCACAGCCACATGCTTCCGCCCCGCGCCCCTCCACTCCCTCCCTCCGCTTCAAAACAAAAATAAAAACACACAAGTATTTGGGAGCAGTTGAGGTAATTATAGCCCAGTGGGAGAGACAGACGAAAAGGACTTAGGAGATCTCTGCTTGGGATCTATCTTGGTAACAATCTAATTCAGGATCTGGTTAAAAATACACGGGTGGGGCTTCCCTGGTGGCGCAGTGGTTGAGAGTCTGCCTGCCGATGCAGGGGACGTGGAGTGGCTGGGCCCGTGAGCCATGGCCGCTCAGCCTGCGCGTCTGGAGCCTGTGCTCCGCAACGGGAGAGGCCACAACCGTGAGAGGCCCGCGTAACGCAAAAAAAGAAAAACAAAAAAACAATACACGGGTGTCTGGCTCCGGATGGGCCGCAGGAGAAGCAGACGCCACCCCCTCCCCGGCACACGACTCCTCCTCTCCGGGGCTTTTACCTCCCTCCAGGAGCCGGGCGTCTCTGGTCTCCTCTGTGGGGCCGAGCTGAGTGGGGCTGCGCGGAGCCATGCAGGGCCCCGGCCTCTGGCCGCTGTCCGGGCACAGGTGCTGGGCAGGGTGGCCACGGGCACTGGGGCCGCCCCGAGGACCCTCGGCCCCACCTCTGGGAGAGGAGCGCAGGGCTGCCAGGCCGGCCACCATCTCACTCTCTTCCTCCCGAGCTCTCTCTGAGGACGGAGGCGCTTCCTGACCCCAGCTGGGCCCCCGTGCTAGGTTCCTCTCCCGTTTACTCGGTGTCGTTGTCCGGTTCACCGTCCGGTTTGCCCGATGTTTTCTGGATCCCCGTCCGTCCTGAGCACCACTGCCGGCCAAGGAGACAGCTTGGGCGCGCAGGCCTCTGCTTCTCCGGAGCCCCTTCTTGTGGTCCACTCTGCACCCGGGGTCCTCCTTGCGAGCGGGCAGGCCGGACAGCCTCTGGGGCGCACGTTCCCTCCTCGTGTGCCCAGGACTGCCCGACGCGTATTCGTGGAGCAAAGGCGAAGGGCTGGGGTGGCAGAGCGAGGAGGCCGGTTCCGTGGGCTTCGCTCTCAGAGACCGAGTGGTCCTCTCTTCCCTGGAAGAGCTTCCTTGACGCGGACGGGTCCTCTCATTCAAAACATCCAGAGCCACGCGGAGCGACCGCCTGTAGGCCAGCTCCTCCAGGGGCGTGGCAGCAACCTCGTTCTGCGAAGCTGAAGGACAGAAAAGGAGCAAAGCCTGGTGATGGGCCCTCCACCGGCTGGGGCGTCTCACTGGGACCGCTGGTCTCGGCACCTGAAGGGAGGCTGACGCTTCTCACCTACATCTTCCCAAAGGAGGGACCCGGACGACAAAACAACAGTTGAGGGCTGCAAGGCTTCCCTTTCCCAAAAGCAAACTGACTGACCCTACCCTGATTGGGTTACAGAGATACATTCTTCCAGGTTACAAAACAATGCCGCCGGCAAAACCTGTTCAGAGTTTGTCCGATCCTCTCTCAGCCTCACAGTTTCAAATTCAATCAGGGTCAACAGAAACCCACACCAACTAAATAAAAACTCTGCGGGCAGTGTACTCTGGGGTGGGGGTGACGAACAGACAACTAAGAGGCTCCTCGTGGGCCAGTAAATCGCCCACACTCCTCTGCAAGGGCGTTTCCAAGCCAGCAAGCGGCACCAGGGGCCTGGAAACTTCAGCCTGACCTCCCCGCTGCAACAGCTTTCCTCGTTCACTCTGACGCGCAGGCGCCGTGCTCTTTATCTGAACAGGGGACGGAGGCGACACCACAGCTCAGCAGGCATAAATTATGCCTCCATCAACACAGTGTTTGCCTGTCTAACGGTAAAGGCGCCCACAAGCAAGTGGCCCCCCAACACGGGCTGCACGAACAGTCACGGCATCCGAGAGGTGCTGGTCGCTGCCGCCCGAGGCGGGCATCGTGCTCTGAACGAGAGCGGTTTCCCCAGAGACGCAGGAACATGGACCCTACGTCACAGCCACCTCTGGAAGATACCCTGGGCAACCTTTACGCAAGACAGAAAGCTCTCCGCACGTGAAGTAAGCACTCCCAGTCTCAGCAGGGAGAACGCTTCCGCGTCTGGGCCTGCGGAACGGCGCGCCTAGGCCGGTGCCCGGTCTGTCTCCCCCAGGGTGTGTGCACCTTGGGCAGAGCTGGGCCGGGCTCAGGCCAAGTCTGTCTGACCTGCGACGAGACGCCAAGGAGGCCGGAGTCTGGGCTCCACTTCCAGCCCGCCTCACGCCTCCCCCCGCCCCGACAGCCCGCAGACACCGTGGCAGCAAGGCTGGTGCCAGTCACACCCTTTTTTCTCCCCTGGGCTCAGCGATAGAATTTAAATACACATCCAACTGCTTCTCAGACCTTGGGCGGAGGCCAGACCAGCAACAGAAGCACCTCACTCTTGCTACGTGATAAGCAAAACACATAAAAAAAGGAAAAGCCTTTCCCCCTTTCTTCAGGGAGGTGCCCCCCTTCTGCATGGCCTGCAGGGCCGCAGATGTGGCCTGTGGACCCTGATGCCACCACTGGCCATCCTGGGAGTCAAGAACAGGATGGGCTCGAGGGGCAAATTCTAGAAAGGATGAAGAAAACAGACCCATCTCCTCCAGCTCAGGGAAATCACATTCCCTTGTATGAAGGGGAAACCCTGAACAGGGTCACTTTGCAGACCTGAGTCTCCATCTTCTCCCAAACTGCCTCTTACTTAATTAAAACCTCAGAGTTACTCAAAAACATGCTCTTACCTAACGAGGAAGCGATGCCTTCAATGTGAGACTTCTTCAGGATCTGGGCTCCCGTGCTTTTCACCTTAATTCTGCAGGGACAGGAACGGCCGTTATATGCCACCAGCCATGCCACCAAGACGTTTTCAAACATGTTTTGCTTTAAACGACAAAAGAATTAGATTCATTTTCTTCCTTTGCACCCTTCCACTCAAACCAAAAGTCACGGCCAACTGGGAAATCATGCACCTGAGGTGAGAGGCAGCAAGGACCCTGGTGAATGTTTTTTTTGTTTTTTCCTTTCCCCTTTTAAGACAGAAAAGGTTGGCTGGATTTAAGAGCAAAAATGAATTCAGGGCTTCCCTGGTGGCGCAGTGGTTGAGAGTCCGCCTGCCGATGCAGGGGACGCAGCGTTCGTGCCCCGGTCCGGGAAGATCCCACATGCCACGGAGCGGCTGGGCCCGTGAGCCATGGCCGCTGAGCCTGCGCGTCCGGAGCCCGTGCTCCGCAACGGGAGAGGCCACAACCGTGAGAGGCCCGCGTACCGCAAAAAAAAAAAAAAAAAAAGAATTCAAATTGTGACTTTTATGCGGCAAATCCCACTTTCAACTGCACAAATAACTCCTTTGTTAGATTTTCAGGGTAGAGCATAATGTCACTAAAAGCTGTTTACAGACCAGCAGGTGTGTTTTAGTTTAGAAGGATGGGCTTTCCTTTCAAACTCAAGTATTCAATTACCTTCCCAGCCTCGGGGAAAGTGTGAGCTGCGGACTAAGCAGGCTCAGGAGCAGCTCTGCAGAAAGAGCGATGGGGACGCAGGGAGGCGGGGGCAGGAGCTGACTTAGTTTCATTCTCTATTTAGAATTGGGAATTCTCCAGTCAGACACACATGACCTGGGCATTTGAATCATTCCCGGTCATCTACGTCCTTCCACCACGGACGATCAAGAACACAACGTAAGGTGCCTCCCCCACACCCATGCGTTTGCCTTCTGAACGCTAAACGACAGTTTCTTATGAGAGGCACAGGCTCAAACATCAAATATCCCAAAACTCAGGGGACTGTTACACAAGTTTCTGGAAAAAAAAGACATACAAATACATCTGTGAGAAGGAAACAGCCCTACTTGAACCCCAACGAGCGTTCACCTCCCGTTTAATTTACATTCATTCCATTTTTGTACTGATCTCGCTGGACATCAGTACCTCGTATACATCTTCAATTTCCAAACTTTCGTGAAATAAAATCAGTTGTTTTCCTCTTTGGGTTATTTTGACCCCATTTATAACTAAAAAAATAAGAAGCCCTTAAGAGTGCTCTTCGCTTTTTTGGGGAAGGAGTGGTGGTATCCGAAATCCCATATGGAAAAAAGATAATATCACAAAAACACAACACTTAACTTTTTGTCTAGGGAAAGTATCTGAACGTTTAGAAAAAACTCCTTTTTTCTCTTATTTTTGGCTGACTTCTCAGTTCCGGCCAAGACCTACATTAGAAAAAAAAAAAGAAGAAGAAAAAAAAACCCTGTTACTAAGACACAACAAACAGCTAACACAATGTAAGAAGCCGTGGCGACCCATAAATACAAATGCAGCAGGTGATTCTTAAAGGAGCAAAGGACTCCAGAGGCAGGGAAACCGAGGCACAAGGTGCAGCAGCAGATCCAGACCAGTACCAGGGTTTTATCTGGCCCTCTTCCCACTATGCTGCTGGGAAGTCTCCCCGAGATACTCCTGTTATTTACTATCAGGGCTCCCGGCCAGCTATTTCCTTGAGTTACAGCCTTACATGCCTTTTTATAGCTGACTCTGTTAAATTTGTGTTTTTTTTTTCCCCAGTGTGAGGAAAAAAAAAAGACACTTTCGGAAGCATAACCTTGTAAGCACTCAACCAAAACCCCATTAGACGGGGAAGGAGGGAGAACCGGTGCCAACGGAGAGGAGCGCCAACTGTTCAGACTCAATTATTTCGCTGAAGCAGCTCCTAGGTATCTCCTGATAAAGATTTTACTTGTCACCCGAAAGTCATTTCTAATTCCTGAAATTACAGAAGAATGGCTGTCACCTTTGCAGGCCATAATCGCTTTTTCCATCTGCAGAGGACATACTTGGCATCCATCATGATTTAGGCTCATGTGGTAAGCAGTAATGATTTGGCACAAACAAAGTACTTGAAGGTCTGACGCGATGTGCCCTGCAACAAAATTTGCACGGTGGTTTATAACATCGTTTGCTTCCCATTTCAACGCAGACACAACCCTCAAGGGCAAAGGTTAGCGGGGCTGATCCTCAAGGAGATGGTTCAATTCCATCATCCTGCACTGAGTGGGCTCAATGCCAAAAAGAAGTGACTGGCCTCAGTGCCTAGGGAGACGCCTGGATGATTTTCATAAATAAAATACAGCCAAAGTCCCTCCCAAAGGTTCTGTCTACATTATTTTTAAAAGGCTCCTGAATAAATCAGCCTGCCTCCAACGTCGGCAGGAGAGGCGTTGTAAACAATCAAAGCTTAAAAACAATCAAAGCTTACAACCCTCCCATGTTTGGGGAGTTAACAGTTGACCACAGCGCAAAAACATAAAATCAGAGGAAAATGACTGCTCTTTTGGCTGCCGTGTCCCTGAAAGGACTGGACAGCTGCAGACCGTTGATTACATCAATGGGGAAGGCTAGTCTGGCGGTGACAGTAAAGAAAAGGACGTGGGGGGGTTCGTTTGTGCAAAGAGGGGTTCACCCCGGCAGGAGAGGGTGGGTCCAGTTAGCAGACGATGGGGGCTTCAGGGAGCAGAGGGGGGGGGCTTCAGGGAGCAGAGACAGGGGTTCAGGCAGCAAACGAGGGGTTTCAGGGAGCAGAGGTAGGGGTTCGGGGAGCAGAGATGGGGGTTCAGAATGCAGAAGTGGGGTCCAGGCAGAAAAGGGGTTCAGAGAGCAAAGGGGTTCAATGAACAGAGACGGGGGCTCCCGCGGCTGGGCGGGTTACCGCCCTGGGAAGCCTCTTTCGGGGTTCGCCCCTCCCCCAGGCCCGCCCCGCCGCCTCAGCCCCCGCCCGGCCGACCCGAGGGGCGCAGCCCGCCGGGCTCACCCGGCGCCCCGCCTCCCCAGCACGGCGTCCCCGAGCCCGGCGCGGAGGGCGAGGTGGCCGCGGCGGTCCAACAGCGGTTGCACCCGCGCCGCCCCAGGCGCAGCCGTCCGCGCCCGCGCTCACCGCCTCCGCCGCCGCCGCCGCCGCCACCTCCGCCGCCGCCGCTCCCGTGGGCCGGGGGCGGGGCCAGCCTGGCGGCGGTACCAAGCCCCACCCTCGTCGCCGACCAATGGGGAGCCCGCGTTCGCGCCACGGCCCCGCCCCTTCCGCCCGGCTGGGCGCAGAGAGACAGGCGGGCGCGCGCTAGGCTGACTGAAGGGCGCGGGCGGGCCTGCGGGCTCGAGGTGGGCGGCGACGGCGGCGACCTCCATCTTCCGGCCCGTGCTCCCGCCGCCTCCTGCCTGCGCCTGTCAGGCCCGCATGGCTCTCGAGGCCCCTCCCCGCCGAGGCCCTGAGGAAAGCCTCCAGAGCCTTCCAGAACCTTCCATGGCCTGAGGCGCCTGAGGTGAGGCGTCGCGGCGGTTCCGACCCGCGACCACCAGAGGGGTGGTCGTGCGTTTCGCACATGACCCACTTGTGTGGGCGGTGACCCGGGAAGCAGGTACTCTGCCGGCCGCGTCAGTGCGGTGGTCGCCGTGGGGTCGGTGTGAAGACACAGTGTGGGGTTCAGGTGTGTGAAGTGGCGACCCCACAGACGGCCGCACACGCTAGTGTGTCCCCTCCGCCCGGACCCAGAGTGTCTGTTGGGTCGAAGGCAGAATTCTGGGTTCGGCGTCTCGTGGCGTCGCGTTCGGGAGCCGGTTCTGCTCGGCCCGCTTCGTTTGGGGAAGTTTTGTGTCAAACGCGGCGGGTCGCGAGGGGGCCGTGGACACCGGTGCAGCCCACGCAGGGCCAGGTGGCCGCTCGCCCCGGTCATGCGGCGGTCGGAGTCCCTGTTCACAAGATCAAGGTGTTGAGCGGGGTCCCTTCGTGGCCTCCTTAGGGCCCCGAATGCATGGAAACACGGCGGGGCGTCTCAGTCCACAGGCCATTTGGATGCTCTTTGAGAAAATACAGATTCCGCCGTGGTGCAGGCTGGGTCGCTCAGGGGTGTGTGTGTGTGTGTGTGTGTGTGTGTGTGTGTGTGTGTGTGTGTAAACACGTCTTCATCTTTGACGTGGTTCATGGTTCAGCAACAAACATAATACGTTTTTTCTGCCATCATCCAGTTAGCAAAGGTGAGAGAAATCCTCAGGCCCGGCCCCAGCGCGGGATGTGAGATGGGCAGCCGTAATTCGGGGCTGCTGAGACGTGTGAATTGGTACCTTTCTGGAAAACGACTTGACGTTACCTGTCAAATGCCTCGAAAACGTTGCAGACCCTCCAACCCTGCAATTTACACTTCCAGAGATTTATCGTAAAGATATAATCAGATGTGCACAAAGATGGGTGTGCAGTGATGTTTTTTGCAGCGTTACTTATATCGTGGAAAAAATCAGGAGGCCCTGAGATGTCCAACAGTAGAGGTGTGGTTAGCTAAAACATGATCGAAGTTATTTTTTGAAATGTCTTCGGTAACAAGAAATATTTATGATGCATTTCCAGTAGAAGGGGAAAAACTTTTAATGAAAGCCAAACAGACTTCTGAGAAGGGTGGATCTTGTCAAAGGATGTTCCCTCACTGACTCTGCCAGTCATTTGTGCTGCTTCAGAAGTAGACCCTTTGGTGCAACTGTGAGTCTCGATGATTTGGGGTGTGTGCTTATTCTTTAAACGAATGTTTGAGAGACTACTTGGTGACAGGAACTGGGCATACAGTGGTGAGGAAAATAGCACTCGGGGAACTCAGCCTGATGGAGAAGACATTTAATAAAATCACAACTAAGACTGAAACACTTTATGCTGGCACTACTATAAGCACTTCGAAATTATTAATTTTATTTAACGCAAGAACCCTAAAATGTTAGTATAATAATCGGCCCCGGGACTTCCCTGGTGATGCAGTGGTTAAGAATCTGCCTGCCGGGCTTCCCTGGTGGCTCAGTGGTTGAGAGTCTGCCTGCCGATGCAGGGGACACGGGTTTGTGCCCCAGTCTGGGAAGAGCCCACATGCCGTGGAGCGGCTAGGCCCGTGAGCCATGGCTGCTGAGCCTGCGCATCCGGAGCCTGTGTTCTGCAACGGGAGAGGCCACAACAGTGAGAAGCCTGCGTACCGCAAAAAAAAAAAAAAACGGAATCCACCTGCCAATGCAGGGGACAAGGGTTCGAGCCCTGGTCCGGGAAGATCCCACATGCCGTGGAGCAGCTAAGCCCGTGCGCCACAACTACTGAGCCCACGTGCCTAGAGCCCGTGCTCCACAACAAGAGAAGCCACCACAATGAGAAGCCCGCGGACCGCAATGAAGAGTAGCCCCTGCTCACTGCAACTAGAGAAAGCCCGTGCACATCAACGAAGCCCAAGGCAGCCATAAACAAACAAATAAATAAAAAGAATTATACCGTCAGTATGATGCATTTAAAGATAAAAAATAATAATCAGCCCAGTTGTTTTGGTTATCACTGTACAGCAAAGGACCATGAAGCCCATTAGCTGAAAGAACCGAGTTGTTTGCTCACAGTTGTGCAGTCTGGCCTGGGTTCAGCTGCGTGGTTCTTCTGCTCATTTCGCCAGTGGCCACATGGGTGCTTGTGTTCACCTGGTGAGTCAGCCAGAGCCTGGGCCTGTCGGGTTTGTCTCTCCACGTGCTCTCAGGGCCCGGCCCCTCTACATGCTCGCTTCAGCAGGGAAGCAGACTTGTTGCCTACACGGCTGCTCAGGGTTCCCAAGAGCACAACGGTGGACACTGCCAGTCCTTCTTAAGGTGTAGGCTTGGAGCTGGCACGGCCTCAGTTCCACCATGTTATCTTGGTGAAAGCAACTCACAGGGCCAGTTCAGATATAAGGGGAGAGGATTATACCAGCAGATGTGATTCATTGGGGACTTTCAAGGAAACTGAGATAGAAAGAGGTTAAGTCACCTAAGGCAGAGCTAAGACTTGAAACAGGAAGTCCCGCTCCAGAGTCCAGATTGGTAACCACTGTACCAAAAAATAAATAGACGTTCTAAAGAAGTTAATACAGGAGAAGCGCAGGGAGCTTTGAGAATTACAAAGAGACAACCTTGTCTGGAGCAGGGGTGTGGGTGGGGATCAAGGAAATAACGTTTAACCCTGAACCTGACATCTCAATGGGTTGGGAGAGAGCTTTCAGAGCTTAGGGAACTGTGCAAAGGCCCTGGGGTGGCAGAAGGCCCAACTCGTCAGAGGAACTAAGTGAAGCCTAGTGAGGCCAGGACCAAGGTGGAGGTAGAGTGACATAGAGGAGTCCCTCGAGGCTTGGATGTGCCCTAGGAAGATTTTTTTTCTATCTTATTATTTTTAAAATAATTATAGATTCATAGAAATTTGCAAAAGTAGTACAGAGAGGTCCCTTGTACCTGTCACCCAGCTTCCTCCAAAGGTTATCTTATGTAACTATAATATAGTATCAAAACCAGGACAGTGACATGGGGACAGTGCGTGTAGACTTCTGAGTCATTGTATCTCTTGTGTGGATTTGTGTAACCACCAGTCAAGATACAGGGCATTTCTCTCCCCACAGAGAGCTCCCTGCAGCTACCCTGGGTAGACCCCCACCTCGCTGCCACGCCTCACCCCGGGCACCAGGACTCTTCTCCATCTTCGTCATCCTGAGAATGTTCTACAGAAGCGACAGTGCAGCACGGAACCTTTGGAGGTGTGTTTCTCTTACTCAGTGCAACACCCAGGCGATGCCTCCAAGCCCTCGAGTGTATCAGGACTGCCTTCCTTTTTGTTATCGAGCAGTATTCCATGCTGTGTGTGTGCCGGATAATCTCCCTATCTTAAGGTCCCTAACCTCAGTCCCATCTGCAGAGTCCCCTTTGCCATCTCACATGATATATACAGAGTTTCCAGAGATGAGGGTGTGGACATCTTTGAGGCCCATCTGCCCACTGCAGGGA
Organism: Delphinapterus leucas; assembly: GCF_059928025.1. NCBI lineage: Eukaryota > Metazoa > Chordata > Mammalia > Artiodactyla > Monodontidae > Delphinapterus > Delphinapterus leucas. The sequence goes on from NW_028322234.1 coordinate 18,499,894, forward strand.
TCGAGGGGCAGTGGGGGGACCTGAGTCACCTAGGCCTTGGATGTACCATGTCTGCCCCACATCCCACGAATCCAAACATACCCACCCAGCTATGCCTAGGTGCAGGCCGGCTGGGAGAGTTGTCCTTATTCTGGGGGGCCACATGCCTAATCAAGAATGGGGTTCTTCTATTTGAGGGAGAAGGGATATTGGAGGGCAGCTGACAAACTGTCACAGCAGAAGCCATCCACACCTCACCCCTGTGTAACTCAGAGCAGCATTTTTGTTACTTGGGACCCTTACCATAGCATGTAAAATAGAGGGGAGGCTGGTGCTGTGACTCTGGGGGGCCAAGAACAAACCCCAATGAGAAAGGCACCTGCGCGTCCTGAATCGCTCCTGCCGAGACCCCAGGTGCCAACGGCCACACCTCAAGCTGTTGTGCCAGCGGCCTCCTGTTGGCCGTTCTCCACCCAGTCTCCCCCCTGCTGTCAGTGTCTTTAACTGGGTGGCAGGCAGAATCCTAAGCTGGTCCCCAGTGGCTCACGCCCTTGAGCGTGGGTAGAACCTGCGATGTGATGAGCACCACATCCTGATCATGTGATACTCTGGCAAAGGCAAAGGGATTTTCCCGATGGAATGACGGTCCCTAATCAGTTGACCTGTAGCTAATTAAAAGGGAGATTATCCTGGCTGGGCCGGCCAGATCGAAGGAGCCATTTAGAAGAGAAAGAAGACTGGGTTCTCCCGGAGGCTGCAGAGGCTCTCCTGTGGTCCGTGGGGCAGGAAGATGCCATGCGTTATGCAGCTCCCAGGTAAGGAACTCAGCCAACAACCTGTGAACTTGGAAGAGGCCCCAGCCTCGGATGCAACCCAGTCCCAGGTGACACCTGGATCGCCACCAGGGGACCCTAGCAGAACACCCAGCCACACGTTCCCGGGCTCCTGACCCACAGAAGCTTTCAGATGGTGTTGTTTTAAGCTGCCATTTGTGGTAACCTGCTGCAGTGCAGGTGTCCCTTGGTCCACTGAGGCAGAGTTCCCAAGTTCCCTCTCCCGCCTTCCTCCGTTTCTGTTCTCTCCAGGGCCACCTCCCCCTCTAGTCCCAGCTCAAGTTTCGTGAAACCCTCCCTGGGAGCCCAGCCCAGGGAGCGGGTTCTCCCTCTGAGCCCACGGCCGGTCTGAACCTAAAGCATGGTGGTCACTGGCACTGTTCCCGACTGTTTGGTTCTCTCTCCTCCATAGGGCACATCCTGCCCACTTGATGCAGACGTGGTCAGGGCGCTTGCTTTGGCTGATGAAATGTGAGCAGAGCACCGTGGCCAGCATGCATGTCCCCTCATCCCCTTTCTGTCCACCCTGGGGACCGGCTCTGCCCCGATGCTGGCTGCCCCGCCAGCCGGGCCCAGGAGTAAGGAGGATGGTGATACACAGATGAGCGCCACCAGCTCTGGTGGACAGCTGGTGGATGAGTTCCCATGGCTGCAAACAATGACATCCCTGACCCCACACTTCCGGAGACATCTGAGATCGAGGTGTGGGCTGCACTGGTTCTTTCTGGGGGCTTGAGGGAGAATCTGCCCCACACCCCTCTCCCCGCTACTGGGGCTCTGGCAATCCTTGACTTGTAGACACATCCTTCCCCTCCCTGCCTCCATCTTCACATGGCTTTTTCTCCCTGCCAGGTGTCCCTGTGTCTCCTCTTATATGGACACCAGCTGTTGGATTTAGGGCCCACCCTAATCCAGTACGGCTTCATCTCAACTAATTACATCAGCACAGACCCTATGTCCAAATAAGATCACATTCTGAGGTTCTGGGTGGACCTGAATTTGGGGGGGGGATGATGTTCAACCAAGTCCCGCTGGTGTCTGTGAGAAATGAACCTTAGTTGTTTATAGATGCTGAGCTGCGGGGTGTTTGTCACTGCAGCACCACTGTGCGAAACCTCGCTGATTTATGCTGTAATGTAATTATTTGTCTACATACTCGTCTACCCGAGACGCTGACCTTCTACTGACAAGAGACAGTGTGTTTCGTTACTGTATCGTAGAGGATGGTTGGGGAAAAAATTAATTTTACCAGCTGGTATCAGAACTCATTTTAGAGAGCAACTGGGCTTGTTTAGGAAAATACCGTAATTAGTACTAGGGGACGGTGAGCGAGGCCCTGAGGACGTGAGATGAAAGGGCCCACAGGGAGACAGCTAAACTCTGCATGAGAAAATAGCTGCATTCTGGAGGAGAGGGAAAGGAGCCACGAGAGGTGGGGACCCGTGGAGATCAAGAGACAGAGAGACGGCGGGAGATGACGGAGCAGGTGGGGGTCAGGGACCTCCGACATCCCATTCGCGGGCCTCGAGCCACGAGGCGGGATTGGCCCGAGCCTTGAGGAGCTGGAGCAGCTAAGCTAAAGCAGAGAACTGGCCTGCCCGGCCCAGCCCAGCAGCCCACTGGGGCCCAGCAGCCCGGCGCCCCGGGCAGCACCTGGAAGGCGCGCAGCACAACCGTGTCCAGCAAAGATGAATGCTAGCGTGGTTGCTGGAAGGCGCCCGCAATTCACAAGGAACCCAAGGAGAACCAAGCTACTAATTAAAACAAGGAAACCCTAATGTGCCCAGGTCCCCAAAGAGCCGAGGCCCAGCTCACCTAGTACTGCTGTCAGCCAGACGTGGGCGCAGGGCCGAACTGGAGGGAGGGCACGTGGGCTAACGTCATGTTCTTTGGCTCTGTTTGGCTGCCTTAGGCCGGTATTACTTCTGTATTCTGTTTTTTTAAAAAAAAGTAAAAAATTTTAAGACCACCAACATAATGCTAGCTCTTCTGTGATCTGTGTCCGCCTCTGTCTAGGCCCCAAGGGGTCGTCAAGTGCTGCTGAGCTAACTGCTCTTTGCCGTACCGTGTTGACCCCCATCCCCACAGCTGCCCCACTGCCAGCTGTCCCGGGAGCCCAGACTCCTCACTTGGCCTTCAGGCCTCATCCATGGCTCTGCTGACCACTGTGAAGGAGCCGTGTGCCCTTCTCAGCACTAACCCCATTGTGCAGTGACCGGCTTTAACGCCAGGGTAGGGTCTCCCCCTGCGACTGCTGATGCTGAGGCCAGTCGTTTTCGGGGGGGGGCGCAGGCACTGTGGGGTGTAGAGCAGCATCCGTGGCCCCCATCCACTCGATGCCAGGGGCACCCTCAGTCGTGACAACCACATATGTCCCCAGACATGGCCCAGTGTCCCAGGGGAGCAGAATCCCCCTCAGGTGAGGCCCACAGCCATAGACTAATTGCATCCCTGCCAGCAGTCCTGGAAGTAGCCGCGCCTGGGTCAGTTTGCTCCCTGCAGTGTCCTCAGGACGAGCCCTGCACCTGCACCCAGGGTATGCTTGACTACTGGTGTCTGAACAAATGAAGGGAAAGGCAACCCTCACAGCAGGCAGATTTCCTCCAGAACTTCCCTGTGTAGGTCAGCCCTGCCCTTTGGGTGGGGGCCACAGCAGGAGGAGGGGAGAGCCCAGGGGTCAGGCGGCCTGTCCCGGGACGTCCTTCACCAGCTCCCGATGTCAGCCCACCCCATCTTTCTCCCTCCGCCATTTCCTGGCATTCCCAACCTGATTTTGGCAAATGGAACTTGGTTTTCCTCTTCACGCAAAACCTTCCTGCCTGAGACCCGAGACAGTCCAGCCACGCACCTCAGTAACCAGCCGTGTGCATTTGGCACATGGTTATTCTCGGGGCTCAGGACTTGGTGCCATCCACGGGGGCTGTGCTGGCAGGGGACTAGCACCTCAGATGAAATGCTAACGGGGCAGCAGCTGGAGTGCCTGGACCGGGAATCCCAACACAACATAGATCCCGTCTGTAGAGCGCTCCAGCTACCCCTGGCCTTGGAGAGAAAAGTGTGTCACTAGACAAGGATGCGGCCCCTCTAGAATCTGGAAAAGGCAGGAACCAGAGTCTCCCCTGTAGCCTCAAGAAAGAAATGCAGCCCTACCCACACTTGGATTTTAGCCCGTGAGACCCATGTTAGACTCCTGATTTCCAGGACTGTGAGAGAATCAATGTGTGTAGTTTTAAGCCTTTGAAAAAAATTGCAGTTGTGGACAATGGAATAAGAAGAAAATCATCCATGCTTTCTAATCCCCATTTTATGTATTTCCAACCCACCTTTATAAATACCAAAAATATTAAGCATGGTGATATTACTAAGAACACAGTTCAAAAACACATACCATCTCACACCCATTAGGATGGCAAATACTAAACAACAACAAAAACACAGGAAATAACGAATTGGTGAGGATGTGGGGAAATTGGAACCCTCTTGTGTGGCTGGGGGGAATGAAAAAAGTACAGCTGCTGTGGAAAGTCTGCAGGGTCCTCAAAAATTTAAACATAGAATCACGATATGCTCCAGCAATGCCACTCCTCGGTACATACCCAGAAGAAGGGAAATTAGAGACTCAGAGATATTTGCATACGCATGTTCATAGCAGCATGACTCACAACAGCTAAAAGGAAGAAACAACGCAAGTGTCCATGGACGGATGATGGATAAACACAGTGTGGTCCATCTACACATTGGCATGTTATTCCGCCTTAAAAGAGGAGTGACTTCCCTGGTGGTGCAGTGGTTAAGAATCCACCTGCCAATGCAGGGGACATGGGTTCGATCCCTGGTCCAGGAAGATCCCACATGCCGCGGAGCAACTAAGCCCATACGCCACAACTACTGAGCCTGCGCTCTAGAGCCCGAGAGCCACAAGTACTGAAGCCTGCTCGCCTAGAGTCAGTGCTCCACGAGAAGCCACCGCAATGAGAAGCCCACGCACCACAACGAAGAGTAGCCCCCGCTCGCCGCAACTAGAGAAAGCCCGCATGCAGCAACAAAGACCCAATGCGGCCAAAAATAAAAATAAATTTAAATAAAAAGAGGAGATTCTGACACCTGCTACAACGTGGATGAACCCTGAGAACGTGATGCTCAGAGAGGCGCGCTGACACAGAAGGACAAATACTGTCAGGTTCCACTCACATGAGGTCCCTGGAGGAGTCAGATCCACAGAGACAGGAAGTAGATGGTGGGGGCCAGGGGCTGGGGGAGGGGTGGGGAGTCAGTGTTTCATGGGGACAGAGCTTCAGTTTGGGAAGATGGAAGACTCCAGGAGATGGATGGTGGGGACAGTCGCACGACAACGTGAATGTGCTTAATGCCACCGAGCTGTGCACTTAAAAATGATACATTTTATATTTTACCACATAAAATTTTTTTTCTCTCTAAATTCATCCCTACAAGCAAGCATTTCCCGTACCGTGTGGGATGCTTCCTTGTGTGTTCACTGTTCGCATCAGAGGGCGACCGACACCCCGCCAGGAACATGACCCCGTCGTGGCCCCCCTTCAGTTCTCCTGTCGCTGCGTCCTCCACTCCACGGAGATCCCAGGCGTCCCCAGACCAGGAAAGGGCGGTGCGCTGCAGTGTCTCTTCAACAAAGAGTCAAGGATTAGGCCCCGTTGAGTTTCCATCCTGTTTGCCTTTGATTTTTTTAAAAAAGCCTTTCATTTTAACTATTAGGCATTTCAGGGCAGGCTGCACAGTGTCATCTGCATTTCAAAAAACGCCGCTGTGAGGATTTGTTTTCTTCCTTTTTTCTGTTTCCTTGTTCTTCTCCCAGACGTCGGTAATCTACAACCGTCTTTTGTTTTCTTCAAGGTCCTCTATCATATTATCTCACATTGTTCCAGGCAGTAACTTTCTTCTTTGTCTGCAACTCATCCACAGGACACAGCGCTGACCGCCCCCGTCCAGTCCCCCCAGGGTCCAAGCCAGCACTCAATGTGGCACCGAGAACCCAAATTTCTCAGGGTCACCCCAGCCCCGTTTCGGTTCCACCCAAGACACACTGAGCGGAAATAAGGATTCTGCCTTTCTAAGGCCCCGAGAAGCTCGGCAGCCACTCTCGGCCGCCCGCTGCAGGAGGACCCCAGAACTGAAGCACCGGGCTGGCTCCTGGCTCCAGGCTGGGCCCCAGCGGGAATCGGGCTGCACACCAGAGGCACAGTGACTGTCGCCTGCGTCTCACTGGGCGGGTGCCCCTCAGTTCCACCGTGTGGATTCGAAGGATTGTTTATTTCTGTGTCTAATTGTCACACGGGGACAGTTTTCAAAAATTGTGGTAAAACACACATAATCTAAAATTACCATCTAAGCGCACAGCTCAGCGGCACTAAGCACATTCACACTGTCGTGCAGCCATCCCCACCCTCCATCCCCAGAACGTTCCATCTTCCCAAACTGAAAGCCCGTCCCCGTGAAACCCTGACTGCCGTCCCCCACCCCCGCCGGCGACACTGGGGCCGTTTTGAAGCTTGGGTTCAACTTTCCGTGTCCATACACGTCTGTCGTTGGACAGAATAGGCCGTCATGGATCTGGTTAAGAGATAAAAACTGCAAGCATGTAATGTTTTAGTTGAGTCACATTTTATACTCGCCACGGTTCACGGGTCAGCCTACGACACGAACCGTGGTATATTTAGGCTTTTAATTCTTTGGATAAGGAGCAGACGACTTCTCTGTACAATCTTACTAAAACAAAGTGGGACGACGCCGGCAGGTGTCGGTCTCTCTACCATCCAGAATTCCATTCTCTAGAATGTGAAACTGATCAATAAAAATTGAAAACCCCACGACTGCATGTCAGAGCGACAAGAGCTGGAGAATGGTCGAGTTTCCAGCTGATGACGAGCACATCTGGAAGACGGACGCGCTGCTGCCCTGTTCGCGCCCCCGAGTGCACCCCTCTCCCAGGCTGCCCAGGTCTGTGTGTCTCCCACCGTTTGGGACATCAATTGCCGACGCCCTCGGCCTGGCCGCTGAACGGCCCCACGTCACCCATCAGCGCTCACCAGGACGCACTGCCTCTGTGGTACAATATAGCTGTGAACGTTTCCGTAAAGAGTCCCTCTGTTCTTTCTTTTCTTTTTTTTCTTTTTGTATGAAAATCCTAGGCTCTGATACCTGCTTTCAACAGCGCCATACATCAGAATATAAGGGAGTGAGGGAAACAGAGGAAAGATAATAGAAATAAACTTCTGTTTGGATACAGAGTGTGTTTGCTGTATTCTCAATCATGCTGCCGCCCGCTCAGTAATTTGCCTCGTCCTCAGGGGCGCGCGAGGTGGCAGCAGTAGCTCTCAGGATGGAGAGACGGCCTGGCGAGGGCGGGCCTGTGGTGGGGGCCTGTGTCCTTCTGTAACTTGACTGCAGGAGCTGTGATTCACATCTGCACATGTAACCGAATGGCAGGGAAACACAGACAGATGCACACGTGGAACTGGCAGGATCCGAATGGGCTCCTGGGTTGTGCTGGCAGCAGTGGCCTGGATTTGATGCTCTGCTGTCTGGTTACCCTAGTGTCTGGGATCTAGCTACTCTCTGGTATCTAGGTGCTGTATTATCTCGGTGCCATGGTTACAAGATGTCACCGCTGGGGAGGCTGGAGCAAGGGTGCTCTAGTACATACAGAACTGCCTGTACATTTCTTTGCACCTTTCTGTGACTCTAGAATTACTTCAAGTAAAAAGTTTGAAACTGCATTTAAAAAAATGAAGGCAGTGCTCCAGAAATCAGTTTTCTCCCCAGGCCGGCGGGGCTGCGGTGGACAGAGGCGAGTGGACACCTGTGTGACCACACGCCACGGAGAAGGCCTTTGAGTCCGCACGGCGGGGCGGGAAGCGGGAGGCCTGGGGATACGGGCAGGTCCTTCCTCTTGGGGGCTGCGCTGTCCTGATTCTGCGTCCCCCTCACACTCAAGTCAGGACCGGTTCCCATCTGTCCAGGAGACTTGGGGGCCTCTGAGCAGCCCTGGCTACCCCCAACCCCAGGCTCCTCCCGACCTCAGCGTTCGCAGGATGTCCGCCTGTGCCCAGACCCACGAGCGGGCAGCTCAGAGGGCCCGGACTGTGGGGTGTCCCTGATGGGGCCCAGCTCCGTGGGGACAGAGCCCTGTAATGCATCTAACACCCCGCAGCACATTGTGTTTCTGCAAACCCGTGTCAAGGTCGGCGTCCCCTACTTGGAGACAGTGTGCTGCGCGTGTCCTTCTTAGGATAAAGGAGGGCGTTAACATTCTACTAGCAACCGGAGGTTCTGGAAGCAACAGGAAAGCGCCGTCCTGAAAACGCAGCCATGGTGGAACCCACAGGACTCCAGGTGAGAGGGAGGCCACCGCTGTGCCCCTCAGGAGGGCAGTGGCTTAAAATGAAGTGCCCCACCGCCACAGTGACCCCGACACCCCCATGCTGGCTCTGGGTGCCTGGAAATTGCAAGGACTCCCTGAAAGCACCTGTCCCATCGGGGCACCGTCTCTGGAATCGGGGAGGCTGTCGCGGCGCGACGGTGCCCTCAGAGCTCTCCAAAAACAGTGCCTGTCCCCAGGATGGAGGTGGCGAGTTGAAAGGAAGCTTTTAAGTGCTGTTCCCGTCTCCTGAAGCCAACGGTCCCAACACAAAGGTGCCGGCAAGGACAGGACTGGAATCCCAACGACCTTGACAAGATAAAGACACCCTTCAGCAGTGGCGAGTCCAGTGTACAAAGAGAAAGCGGGTGTGGGGCTTGAATCGGACCTCCAAGTCCACGTGTGAAGACCTGAGCCTCAGGACCTCAGACCGAGACCTTGTTTGGATATAAGGTCGTCGCAGGTATAATCAGGGGGCCCTGATCCAACACGATGGTGTCCTTACAAAAAGGGAACATGTGGACACAGATGCGCACAGGGGAGCGCTCTGTCAGCCTAGGGCAGGGTCTCCGCCCCCCCCCCCACTGCTGCATCTGTGGTCATCCTCTTTGGGGACCGTCCTTGGCCACTGTGGGGTGTGGGGCAGCCTCGCTGACCTCCACCCACTCGATGCCAGGAGCCCCCCCAGTGTGACAGCCACAGATGTCCCCAGACGTCGCACAGTGTCCCCTGGGGGCAGGAGTGCCCCAGTGAGACCCATGACTGTGGGTAAATCTCTATTAAAGGTGTCTCAGGTGATGTGCTGCCTTGTTCAGTTTAAAAGAACATACAGTTTCCTTTAAAATGGTCCTAGAGAGACGCCACCAGCGATTAAAAGAAGTATTTCCTTCTGAAATCCAAGGAAGGGCACATACTTTTTTTTTTTAATATGAATGACCAAACATTTGAGTATTTTTTTTAAGGACACAGAAATGTTACTTTTTGTTTTCAGATTCTGAGATCTGAGGTTTTCCTTTAATTTTTTTTTTTTTCAGAGTATGATTCCCGTTAAAGTTCAAAAACAGGACAAAGTAGACATTTCATTTAGGATTGCAGATACAAGTGGTATCCTTTCATTTTTAAAGGTCATAAAATATGAGTAAAACATATATAACGCCAAAACGAAATAATTTTAGAAAACAGAAGAGCCCGGTTATCAGTGATGTGAAATATGCCAGAGGTGCTGACCCGAGGAGATCTGAACAAAGCATGGTGTCAGTTCATCACGTCTCGAGTTCGTTGTTTGTGACAAATGTACTGCACAAGGGGAACCAGGTGTGGGGCTCCCGGTTCCTATCATTATTTTATCGTAAATCTAAAACCCCTCTGAAATCTACAACTTATTCCGAAGCAACAAGGAAAGGGAGTTTGGTTTTGAGAAATGGGCGCAGAGGTGCGGGGACAGTGGGCCCAAGGGGAGACTGGGTGGCCATGGGCCGATGGACGGTGTCCAGGTGCCCCGTGTGCGAGGGCAGAGCACCGGGGAGAGGCTGGGGTCAGCTCTCCGTTCCAGGAACCACTCAAGCCAGCGCCTGGTCCTTCCGAGGGTGGTGGCCTTTACGATGCCTCGTGACTGCGGCGGAGGGAGCCATTGCTCCCAGGGCGGGTTTAGCGCCCGCAGGGCAGGGACAAGGCCCGACTGTGGGGGGCGGGGGGAGGAGCCAGCAGCAGGCGTGGGGTCGGCCAGGTCCCAGCCCCCGTGCAGCCCAGCCCCGTGGCCACCTGGGGAAGGCACACACCGAGCCGATGACAGTGCCTACCCCGGGCTCTCCCCTGACCCGGTGAGGGAGGGACGTGGACAACGGGCATGTCTTCTGCAATAATAGTAAAAATCAATGCCTGTGTTCGGTTAAAGGGCAGCCGTAACAAAGCACCACGAACAGGGAGGCTTAAACAACACCTGAGATCAGGGGTCCCAGGATGGCTCCCGCCGAGGGACCACCTGCACCCCACCCCCATCCCCGCTCTCTCCCGGCTTCCGGGGGACACGACGCCTCCCAGTGTGTCTGTGTCCGAACGTCCCCCCTCATAAGGACACCAGTCCTGCTGCGTTAGGACCACCTGCTTCCGTGTGACCTCCCCTTAACTAACTACTCCTGCAAAGACCCCGTTCCCACACAGGTCCCACTCTGAGGTGCGGGGTCAGGACTTCAACTTCTGAGTTATTTTGGGGGGGCACAGTTCAGTCGATAACAAAACCTGAACTCTAAGGACGCGAGTCCACATGCGACCGAAGCCAGCGCCGGCGCCCAGACCGTTCTCTCCCCTCCTTCCTGGGCACGCGGCATGAGGCCCCGTTGTCCTGGCAGCCCCACGTGGCCACGTGACCTCTCACGTCGGGACGAGACACAAGGGCATCTCGCTTGGGATCTCAAGGGCCGGCCGGGCACTTGCGCGCTCCTTCCCGCTGCCTGGACCTGGCCCGGCGCCCATCCTCACCTCCCGTGCTGGGATGCCTGCTCTACGCCTGCTCCCCCGCAGCTGCCCCGTGAGCTCCGCCGTGGGATTTGAGGGCGCCGCTGGGACAGCTTTGCTCTCCCATGGGGGCCCCACCCCTGGCTGTGCGCATGACAGTGATGCCGAGGCCCCAGGTCCACCTTGACCCCCAGAGCCCAGCCAGGGGTCCCGCCCCTTGGTTGTCAGCTTCTGTGGCAATGACCCCATTTCCAAACGGCAGAGAGGCCGGGGCAGCTCAAAGATCGACCTGAAACCACATGCCAGGACCAGGAGAGAGGCTTGCGTGGGCCCAGAGGCTCCCAAACCCCAGGCCCTGCACTGCAGGGACTGACACCGCTGCAGTGCCCGCTCCCCGGTCCTCCAACTCGGGCACCAGGATGCAGCCCCTCTCTCGGCAGGATTCTCAGAGCCAGCCTGCAGGGGCCCAGGTGGCTCCCTGCCCCATCTAGTCTCCCAGGGCCCATGCTCTGAGGCCCGGGCCTCGGTCTGGGTCCCTGAGGGAGGCTTAGGGGTGGAGGGGCTCTCTGTGTCTGCCCCCTGGCCACGCCCAGCATTCCCCAGCTCACAAAAGCTTTGTATACAGTTTGTCTCAAGGCCACAGAGATGGCTGCTGAGAGCCCAGACAGAACATTCACAATTTCCAGAGCAGGTGTTAGAACACAGCTCCCAGAGGTGTCCCTACCCTGGTTCCAGGACCTGTGGACATGTCATCTCACATCGTGAGGGTCCTCATAAGAGGGAAGAAGGAGGGTCAGACGCAGAGAGAGACGGGAGATGCTGTGCTGCTGGCCGTGAGGATGCAGGAGGGGCCGCGAGCCAGGGATGCGGCGCCTCTGGAAGCTGGAAAAGGCGGGAACAGATGCTGCCCTGGAGCCTCCGGAAGGACCAGCCCTGCCCACACCTGGATTCAGCCCCGTGAGACCCGAGTCGGACTCCTGATGTCAGCACTGTGAGAGAACCAAGCTGTGTGGTTTTCAGCCACCAAGATTGTGGTGACTTGCTCCAGCCGCCATCGGAAATGCCCTACAGTGAGAAGCCCCAGAAAATCAGCCTCAGGGTCACGCAGAGCTCCCTCTGGCTCCAAGGACCTAATGCTTCGATGACAGCCTGTCCTAAACAATAAAAACACAGTATGCTTATCAAAACGCTTTACATGTTCCTGCCCGAGTGGGGGCACCAGGAGGTGCTGCAAAAGTGCCGAGCAGCCATTTGAGGAGGACGCCACGTGTGCAGGACCCCGGGTGGGGGACTGAGAACCACCAGCCGGCCGGTTCCCACGCGGCCGCCGCACACAAGCCGGTGTAGCTCTCAGCCCAACAGGAAACTAACAATGCTTCTTGTCCAAGCGTTCCCAAGTTGTTCTGTTAACCATCCTCTCAACAGCTCCCACAGTACTTGGAAGTAGACCATGAACTGAAACCCTGACCTACTTCCTAGGACCGGGAGCCAGGCTGCAGTGCCCAGGAAGGGTGTTTGCAGAGCTTTGCTGGGAAAGGGCTTCATCGCCCTATTGCAGAGAATCATCAGGTCCCCAAGAAAAAGGGGCGTTCCGTAAAGATGAGCGGGAGGCCGATAAGAAAAGAATTACAAATGGCCAATAAACTTGTGAGAAAGGTATTGTTACCCTGCGTGGGAAATTAAAAATAGGGACTAACTCCAAATAGTCAATTTTCAAAAATAATACCAAGAATTGGTGCCGACGCAAGTGGTTAAAATGGCATTTTATGTTAAATATATTTAACACGCTTTTTTAAAACATTGATAATGTAATATTCCAGAAACCATTGAATCGTACACTCTAAGTACGTGAATTGTATATGTGAATTATGTCTCAATAAAGCTGTTTTGTTTTGTTTTAAAAGCAGTATAATGCTATGGTCTCAACCTTTTAATTTATATATTTTATTTTTAAAATATATACACATACATTTTATATTTACACATGTTTGTATATGTGTAATTAGTTTAGTGAATATTTTCTGCTCTCTTTTCTGAGTTTTCTCCAAAATTTCTACCACTTAAAAACTTTGTAATTTAAAAAGTGATTTTATGAAACCTACAATAACAAATGCTGGAGAAGGTGTGGAGAAAAGGGAACCCTCCTACACTGTTGGTGGGAATGTAAGTTGGAGAAAACTCTAATTCAAAAAGACATATGGGGGTTTCCCTGCTGGCGCAGTGGTTAAGAATCCACCTGTCAATGCAGGGTACACGGGTTTGAGCCCTGGTCCGGGAAGATCCCACATGCCACGGAGCAACTAAGCCCATGCGCCACAACTACTGAGCCCGCATGCTACAACTGCTGAAGCCCGCGCACCTAGAGCCCGTGCTCTGCAACAAGAGAAGCCACTGCAATGAGAAGCCCGCGCACCGCTACAAAGAGTAGCCCCCGCTCGCCGCAACTAGAGGAAGCCCATGCGCAGCAACGAAGACCCAACACAGCCTAAAATAAATAAATAAAATTTTTAAAAGAAAGATACACCCACCCCTATGTTCACAGCAGCACTATTTACAGTAGGCAAGACAGGGAAACAACCCAAATGCCCATCGACAGATGAATAAAGAAGATGTGGTACATATACACAATGGAACACTACTCGGCCATAAAAATGAACAAAATAACGCCATTTGCAGCAACATGGATGGACCTAGAGATTATCACTAAGTGAGGTAAGTCAGACAGAGAAAGACAAATACCATATGATGTCACTTATCTGTGGGATCTAAAATATGATACAAATGAACGTATTTACAACAGAGAAATAGACTCACAGACATGGAGAACAGATTTGTCGTTGCCAAGGGGGAGAGGTGTGGGGGAGGGAAGGATTGGGAGTTTGGGGTTAGCAGAAGCAAACTATTATACATAGGATGGATAAAAAACAAGGTCTTACTGTAGAGCACAGGGAACTATATTCAATATCCTGTGATAGAATATATAAAAGAATATAAAGAAAAGAATATAAAAAAGAATGTATATATGTGTATAAATGAATTACTTTGCTGTACAGCAGAAATTAACACAACATTGTAAATCAACTAGACTTCAATAAAAAATAAATTTAAAAAAAAATTGCTTTTATGGACCCTTGGTACGTATGATGCGTTGATCTTCCTCCCAAAAAGCCATCACCCCAGTCTGACCATGAAAAACATACCAGCAAACCCCAAGAGAGGGGCGTCCACATAACTCCTGACCCGTTCCCCTCACGAATGCCCAGGGCTCCAAACAAGGCACATCTGAGAAACTGTCACAGCCCAGAGGGGCCCAGGAGACGGGAGGCCTGGGCGTCTCGGGGGACCCTGCAGGGTCCTGGGGCAGAGAGCATGTGGGCTTCAACGAACCCTGACACAGCAGTCAGTGTGGGGTTGTTAGTTGTGAGCGACAGACGTACCAGGACACGGTAAGATGCTGTCTACAAATGGGGGGCACTGGGGGCAGGGCACATGGCAACTGTGCGCCGTCTTTGCAACTTTTCTGTGACTCTAAGACTGTCTGAAAAAATAAAGTCTATTAATAATAGTAAGAACAATAATAAAAGGTCCAGAAAATTCTTTACAAGCATGGCGTTCCTTGGCCTGTGAAGCAGTCAGCCCGGTTTGTCCTGGGGGCGGCCAAGGGATCATTCTCTCATGGGCAGTGGGCGCCCGGCTGAGGCCTGCGCTGCACGCTGCACATCCGGTCCCCTAGAGCCACGAATCCTTCCACCCTGGACCAGGGCCCGCCCTGACCTGGGGCTGGGAGTCGGCACACGGAGGCGTCCGTCTCCCGCAGTTTTGAAACTATTTACATTTTCACCTCCGGGCAGATGATGGGTTTCGCTCGTGTTTGGAAGCAGGTTTCTGTGATGCAATTTGCGTACCTGGTGCGCTCCTGGGGGCCAGGAGCCTGGTCCTTCCCGCCCAGGCCCGTGCAAAAGCTCTGCTGTACGTCCCGAGATTCCCGCGCCCGCAGCAGCTCCAGGGTCCGGCCTCCCGGGCTCAGGGTCTCCCGGTGCGGCGGGCCCTCCCGCGTGCGCACCGCGGCCTCACCTGCGCCTCTTCGCTGGGCCCTGCAGGAGCGCAGATGACCCCCTGCAGCCGGCAGTGCTGCACACAGATGTGTGTGTGTGCCAGAGGGGCTCTGTCCGGAGAGGCTGCAGGTGCAGCGAGTAGGAACCCAGGCTGTTGGCCGAAAGGGGGTTTCAGAGAGACGACCGGTAACTTTAGTGAAAGCGTGAGCCGCAGCACCTGGGGCCCGCTTACCAAGAACCTGAAGCCATCCAGCGTGCGACCCCACTGATGGGAAACGTCCAGGACAGGCAGATCCACAGGGACAGGGAGCGGGTTCCTGGTTGTCAGGGGCTGGGGAGGGGGTGGGGGTCACTGCTGATGGGGACGTGGGGGGCCTTCCTTTGGGGTGATAGAATGTTCTGGAATTAGAGGTGATAGTTGTACAACAACAAATGCCACTGAACTGTTCACTTGAAAATGGTTACTTTCACTTTCTGCAAGTTTCACTTCAATGGAAAAAAAAGAACTTCAGGCACCACTTCGGGGGGGGGGGCAATTTGTCCCGTAAGCCGGGGCATCCGACAGGCCCTGCTCTGCTGGTCGGAAGATGTTCTCCATAGGCGGGGCCGTGACATCCCCACCCAGGGCTTCACAGAGACAGGGACACCCCCCCCCCGCCCCGCAGTGGGAACAGCCACCACCTCTCAGCCCAGAAAGCCGTTCTGTGTGCAAGCGGGGCACAGACATCCAGATTCTTCCCCCACCTGCAGCCCCAGTTAAGGAAATACAGACCCCGGGTGGGGGTGAGGATATATTACGAGACTGGGATTGACATACACACAGTGCTATGCATAAAATAGATAACCTGCTGTAGAGCACAGGGAACTGTACGAGTACGCTGTAATGACCCATATGGGAAAAGAATCTTAGAAAGACTGGATATATGTATATATGTATAACTGATTATTTTTGCTGCACACCTGAAACTAACACAACACTGTAAATCAACTATACTGCAATAAAAGTTAATTAAAAAAAAAAAAGGAATACAGACCACAGTGAGGAAGGGGGCGCAGCCTGGCCCTGAGGGGGCACGTGGTGGCCAGGTGCCTAATGCACACCTCGGACCCCCGGTCCCCAGAGGTGCACCAGAGCAAGGACCAGCCGGCGAGGCAATCAGCCCTCTAGTGTGAATCATTGCTAGTCGCTGGGGTGCGGCCCCTCCACGCAGAGCCCCTCGTCCCTGCTGTTTTGCACTAATTATGCATTCGCCGGAGGAGAGGAAACGCCAACGCCCGGCCTCGTGTTTTATTCATGGTTCCTGGCTCTGTGTAACCATTACAGGATTTTAGCAGGGAGGCCAGGCCAGCACAAGGAGCTGTGGTCCCCACGCCGCCAGGCTTCTCTGGAGGTCAGGGGAGGGACAGCTGGCACCTCCAGGCTGCAACCCCACCGCGGGTTCTGCCCCGACAACTGGAGGCTCTGGTTGGAAATGTGCAGTGCCTGGTAACTTCTGGAACAGGCTGATGGGGGACAGAGGGCTGCTTATTAAAAAAAAATAAGACTCACCGCTTCCTGTGAGTCTGCTCTCCAAGCATCTCGGAAGTTGGGTCTGCCCTCATTTCTTTTCAGCGCCTTTCTGTAATTTTGCATTTTCTATAATTTTGCACCAGGCAGCTCGGAGGGTTGGCCTGAGCTGGACTGGGGGTTCCAGAGCCCCCCTCCCACCTGGTCCCCCAGATCGGAGCCACGATCCTTGGTGGTCAGATAATCGCCCCCTGCCCTCAGCCCAAGCCCACCCTGCTGCCAGCCCCTGTCACAGCTGGTCACTGCCTGCACCGTCCCTGTCACTGTGCGTGGAGGGAGACCCCGTGCCCCCGAGGGAAACACACCAATCAAGGGTCAGGATGCTGCTGGGCAGGGGTGTGGCCAGTACCCGCAGAGCTGGCCGGAGGGGCTGCGAGGACCCCTCCCCCGCTGCTCCCCTGAGAGCCCCCCAGTGCCTGGACGACAAGGGTCTCACTGTGACCACCATCGGCCAAGAGCTGTCACCCCGCCTTGTTCAGAGGGTGGAAAGGAAGGTGTCCCATATTGTCTCCCCCAAGGGACGCACAGATCAGCGACAAAGACAGCCAGCCAGGAAGGGCCCTGGGTCCCCGCTTTCCACAACGGCTGCAGGGATGGCAGACAGCAGGCGGGGACGGCAGAAAACTCGGGACGACAGTCCGCATTGTGCACCCTTCTCCTCACCGCGCCACAGGCCGCAGCTTTCTGCAACCGTGTCCATCCGATTTCGGGAGAACCGGACACCGGGGGAGGGTTCAGCGGCCCATTGTGCCCCCGCCTCCACTCCACGCCCCCCCACGCCTGGGGTCCCGCTGAGCATTGGCCCGCACGGCGTGTCCGGGGTTGGACGCCGAGGCCTGGGCCTTGTCCCCTTGTCATACGACAAGCTGAGCAGCGGCGGGTCACCCCCTCCTCCCAGCAGGTCACTCGGTCCCTCCCGGCCCACCTCATCCCCTCTCAGCCCACCAGGGTCCCCCTCCAGGTGCCAGTCTGCCCTCCCTTCCACGTCGGATCAGGGAGCTCTGCCTGCTGGCTGTGGGTCAATGTTCAGGGGCTGTTCAGGGAGGATTGAATGTAATCTGCAGGAAAATTTCCAGAAGGTTAAAGGAAGCAACATTCTGCTTGCAGCCAAAAGGAAACAAACTCAGAACCCGGCACGGAATTTCCTGCCTGGAGCAGTGGGCAGGGGGGCTGGGGTGGGGGTGGGGGGGCAGCGGCTCTCCGGCCTGCACATGGGGCTTCCTGGGCAGGGGAACGGGGTGGGCAGCCAACCTGCACAGCCCCATTCATTCGTCCCCTCCACTTTGCAGATACGGACCACCTCTGCCCGCAGGGCCCAGGGCCATCCTGGGGCCATCGAGAAAGGAGACAGAATGTCCCGCCAACCCCAAACCACACCGCTCAGCACCGCCACACCTCTCTCCCACCATCCAAGCCAGACGGGAGAGCTAAGCCCTGGCCAGAAGGAAGGAGACAGAGACCCAGAGGAAAAAATGGACCAGAGACAAGGCAGCAGGTGTCAAAAGACACACAACCACTAAAGATACCCGGCGGTGGGGGGGAGAAAAAAGGATCGCATTGCCCGTGATCGCACACAAGTTAGAGTAACCACCTACCTCTGGGCTTTTAAAATAGGCCAAGATGAAAAAGGAGGTCCACCCGGCCTTGCCCGGCCAGCAGGCATGCGGACCTGAGCCGCCCTCCTGGAGGGCAATTAGGTGACATCTGTCCAGAGCCCTCGGGGGGCGGGGGCTGCCCCCTGGGAAAAGTCCCAGCGAGCGTCAAGCCACGGCCCTGACCGGAAGGAGGACGGCGCAGACACCAAAAGTTCTGTCCCAGGAGAACAATCCACGTGGGGAAAGGGCCATGATGGTGAAACACTGTTACGCTTTAAACGGGTTACAGATCAGCAGGCAAAACACCTCTGATCGGGAAAAGAAAAGTGGATGAGCATGTGCACACAGGCGCTCAGATACACACACACGCACACGCACGCGCACACACACGGACATGGCGGGGCCAGGGGCTCACACCCCACGGTGCCAGTGTGGATCCTGGTAGGAGAACTTTGGGTGAGTTTGTGGCTTCGTCTGGAGTGCTTTTCTGTGCTTTTCACGCCTTCTCCGATGCTGGTGTGCCATTGTCACAAGCAGTAAGAAGACAAGAAGTGTCTGTAATGGGCAACGAGCCACAGGGAGACCCGGGAGTTGGCCAGCCCGCAGGCGAAAGGGCAGGCATCCAGGAGCCAGCTTTGCACCCCGGCCCGGCACTGACACTAATTCCCTGTCGGAGCAGGGGTTATCACTGCCCTTGCATGACCCTCCTCTGGGAAACGGTGACAACTGTAAAATCACAGACTGTCGGGTCTGCGGAGACCACGTATAATGACGGCTTCCAGTCATCCATCCGGGCGCTAAAGGATGTGACACACACACACAGGCTGCCCAAAATATAGGCGTGCATTTTCCAAAAATTAAAAACTGCTTTTTTTGTTTGTTTGTTTGTATGGTAAAAATACCTCCTTGTGTAAAAACTTTGTAAACATTCAGAAAAAGGAGAAAGGAGACACTCCCCCAGACCGGATGGATGTCACCATCTCGGGAACACCCCATCAGGGAGTCTGTGTGTTTTTATAAGAACAGGATCGTATTTTTTATGCTGCTTTATTTTTTTTTCTACTGTTTATTTGGAGCTAATGACAGAATCACATCCACGTGCACAGAGAGCACGGAGAGGCCCGTCTACCCATCACCCAGCTTCCCTCCAAGGTCCAAACCAGGAATCTGATGCTAAGATGCTACATAATGTCGAGCGTGTGTAGACTTCTTTGTATCAGTTGTATCACTGCATCTCCTGTGTAGATTCCTGTAACCATCACCCCAGTCAAGATCCATGCCTCACCCCCCCCCGCCCCCAGCACCACGATTGTTCTCTGTCTCTGTCATCCTGAGAATGTTCTATAGATGCAACCATGCAGCTTGGAGCCTTTGGAGCTTAGCGCAGTACCCAGGAGAGGCCTGCACCCATCCCCATGGCCGAGGAACATTCCACGGCGTGCATGTCCCAGCCGGCACGGCCAGTCACTTCTTTAGGGCATCTGGGTTGGTTCCCACTGGCGGCTTTCGAAAATAAGCTGCCCTGCACATTTGTACACAGATAGTGTGCAGGACGTGAATGTTCATTTCTCTGGGATGAACGCCAGGGATAAACACAGCAATTGCTGGGGCGCGTCCTAAGTGTTTTTACATGCTGTTTGGCAAGCTTGACACCAGCATATCAAGGACAATATCCCTCACCGCTGGATACTCTTGTTTACAGTGGCTGCTCGGGATCCCCTCCACACAGAGGTGAGTCCCTGGCTTCCTTGGAGATGAACGTGCAGGTCGCTGGCAGGGAGGCAGCCCCAGACACACGGTGCCCACTGACTGCTGTGACTCTCGGACTACGCTTTTCCAGAAGTGGAACCGCTGGGTCAAGGACTCGTGCTCGTGTTGTTACGTGGGGCCACGCGCCCTCCAGCGCATTGTGGGGCCACGTGCCCTCCAGCGCATTGAAACTTTTTCTATGTTGCCTTTTTTTTTTTTTTTTGTAAATTGAGATATAATTGACGTAAAACACTGTGCTAATTTCAGATGCACAACCTAATGATTCCATAAATATTTGTGCATATTACGAAATGATCACCACGATGTCTAGTTCACCTCCTTCCACACGGAGTTACAAATGATTTTTTCTTGCTTTTTTTGGCCCTGCTGTGCAGCATGCAGGATCTTAGTTCCCCCCTACCAGGGATTTAACTCTCGCCCCCTGCAGTGGAAGCTTGGAGTCTTAACCACTGGACTACCAGGGAAGTCCCAAATTATTTTTTTCTTGTGATGAGAACTTTAAATACCTCTATCAGCAACTTGCAAACACGGGATACAGTGTTAACTATAGTCAGCAAGCTGTACGTTACCTATCTTGTAACTAGAAGTTTGTACTTTCTGACCCCCTTCACCCAATTCTCCACCACACCCCCTCTGACACCCACCCATCGGTTCTCTGCACCTATGAGCTTGGGTTTTTTTAAAATTTATTTATTTTATTTATTTATTTATGGCTGTGTTGGGTCTTCGTTGCTGCACGTGGGCTTTCTCCAGTTGCAGCGAGTGGGGGCTACTCTTTGTTGCGGTGCACAGGCTTCTCACTGCGGTGGCTTTTCCTGTCGCGGAGCACGGGCCCTAGGCGTGTGGGCTTCAGTAGTTGTGGCATGCAGGCTCATGCAACTAAGCCCTTGTGGCGCGCGGGCTTAGTTGCTCCGCGGCATGTGGGATCTTCCTGGACTAGGGCTTGAACCCATGTCCCCTGCATCGGCAGGCGGATTCTCAACCACTGCGCCACCAGGGAAGCCCTAAATCCTATTGTTTGAAGCCACCCAGTTTGTGGTCATTTGCCACGGCTGCCCCAGAAAACCATATACCCAGTCACCTGCAGAGCTCTGGGCGCACAGTGCAGGAGGACGACCGGGCCAGGGCCAGGGGACGCCGAGTGGCTGCAGCACGTGGGGGCACCCTCCAAAATGCCGCTTCGGAGCTCCCCCCGACGGAGAGCCCGCACGCAGGCCTCTCTCCAAACCGGCTCTCCTACAGAGGGAGACACCACAGAGGCCGGTGCCCCACATCTGCATTTATTATGAAAACAGCAGATAAAAGCTCAGTGACCAAATGTAGCATCTCTGCCACAACGCAGGGCAGCCAGGCTGGCTGGGTGCTGGTGCACGGCTGGTGGAGCATGACACAGGCAGCCGCTGTGCAAAACAGGATGGCGGGCCCCCCAAATTAAACATTGACTCACCACGTGAACCAGCAATCCCACTTCTGGGTCACCTTTGGGTGTATGCCCAATAGAACTGCAAGCAGGGTCTCAAAAAGATATTTGCACACCCATGTTCACAACAGCGTGCTTTACGACAACCAAGAGGTAGAAAGAACCCAAGCGTTCATCAATGGATGATGGATAAACAGATGTGGTCCATACACACAGTGGAATATTATTCAGCCTTAAAAAGGATGGAGATTCTGGGGACATCCCCGGTGGTCCAGTGGGTAAGACTCCATGCTCCCAATGCAGGGGGCCTGGGTTCGATCTCTGGTCAGGGAGCTAGATCCCACATGCATGCCGCAACTAAGGAGCCCGCCTGCAACAACTAAAGGAGCTGGTGAGCCACAACTAAGGAGCTCGGCTGCCTCGACTAAGACCTGGCACAACTAAATAAATTTAAAAAAAAAAAAAAGGAAAAAAAAAACATGGAGATTCTGACACCTGCTACAATGTAGATGGACCCTGAGAACACGATGCTCAGTGAGAGAAGCCAGACACAGAAGGACACACAGGGTGTGATTCCATTGATGGGAAACGTCCAGAACAGGCAGATCCGCAGAGACAGAGAGTGGGTTCGTGGTTGTCAGGGGCCGGGGAGGGGTTGGGGGTTGACTGCTGATGGGGATGGGGCTTCCTTTGGGATGATGGAATGTTCTGGAGTTAGAGGTGATGGTTGCACAACCTTGTGAATGTACAAAATCCCTCTGAATTTTTTGCCTTAAAATGATTAATTTTATGTTGTGTGAAGTTCATCTCAATTAAAAGGTTGCCTTCCTAATTTCTGTTCTTTGTATCGCAGAAGTCAGGCATGGTCACTGCTAACTAAAGCCATCGTAAAAGTCTGTAGCCCGCCAGGAAGCTCGCACCTGTGTTCAAAGGTCTCTCCGGGGAGAGAGGTCTGTGCAGACAATGCCGTGTTTTTTTGTGTGTTTTTTTGTTTTTGCGGTACGCGGGCCTCTCACTGTTGTGGCCTCTCCCGTTGCGGAGCACAGGCTCCGGACGCGCAGGCTCAGTGGCCATGGCTCACGGGCCCAGCCGCTCTGCAGCATGTGGGATCTTCCCGGACCCGCGTCCCCTGCATCGGCAGGCGGACTCTCTACCACTGCGCCACCAGGGAAGCCCGACAATGCCGTTTTTATGTGACAGTGAAAAAGTAATGTCAGTCACGGCTGTGGTCCCCAGGCTGAGGGCAGCTCACGTCCACCCCTGCTGGCTGCGAAGGACCTCAGAGCCCACAGAGTCAAAAACGGCTGCTGCTGAGGGTCCCAGGCCCACCCATCCTTCTGGGGGGCCTTCTCCAGCGGGATCGCTGCTCTCGCGTTTGCAAATCTTAGCCTCGCATCTGCTTCAGACCCAGAGGGGCTGCTGGGTCCCTGCCCCAGGCCCGGGAAGGGGAGAAGGAGACCCGTGGCCTCTCCCAAGCCCCAGCTCATCCCCCTGGGCACTGCCCAGACATGATGCACTCGTGGGAGACTGGGACGCCAGCCAAGCCCCAGGCCCTGACCGCTGTGTCTGAGCCGCTGCAGGGCTCGGGACGCTGCAAGTGACTCCATACCAGCCCAGGCCGGGGAGGGTGTGTGTGTCCCACTTCACAGCCAAGAACACCGAGGCTCACGGAGGTCTCAGCAGGCCCCAGCCCCAGCCAGCGCGGGGCTGAGATCTTCTCTGTCCCCACGTTCCTCCCAGGGCCCCCATGCCCCACCTCGCTGTGCTCAAGCCCACAGCCTCCCGAGGCCCCCTGCCCCCAGAGCTCGCAGCCAGGGCCCTCGCACGGGGCACCTCGGGGAGGGGAATCGTCTGTTCTCCTTAAGCCTCCATCTTTAAGCCGGCCGTTGCCTTGGCAACGGTCTGTGGCTGACCTTTGTGCAGGAAGAAAGGGTGATCCTCCCAATGCAGCCCCCCTCCCTGCCATCCTCACCTCCCGCCCCGCCATGGTTTAAAGGCATCTGTCTAAACAATACATTATGGATTTCTCTGCCGGTGCTCACGGCCTGAGAATTTCAATTTCAATCTAGGTGCTCCACCGTGTCCCAAACTTGAGGAGGGAACGGTGTCCTGGGAGAGGGTGTTAGAAATGCATGCTCTGGGCTGGGGTGGGCCTGGGAATCAGCAAACACTGCCCGGACGGCCCAAGACACGGTCGGGCCAAGATCGGCACCCCAGCCTCAGTCTCCCCGTCTGTACACTGGACACGGCAGGACCCAGCAGGTGGAGGTGACTGGCTGGCCGTGCTGGAGCCCGTAAGGGGCAGTTACCCGAGCAGAGCCACTGCCACGCCAGGCACAGGGACGCGCTGGTCAGTGTGCAAACCAGGCCCCCCTCTATTGCCCAGGACGGGGCTGCAGCCGGTCAAGGCCCGGGGTCATCACTGGGCCCGGTGCTCCCTCAGCGGTCACACAAGGGCTGAGGGCGGGAAGGGGCGGCTGGCTCAGCTGGGCCACCCACACACACAATGGAGAGTGGCTTCGGGTACCAGGACCCTCGCCACCAGGCACAGGAACCAACCCCCAGGCCCCTCCCTCCAATTCCTTAAACAGTGAGGGAAACAAGGAAACGAGGTCGGGGAGGAGAAATTTTCCTCCAAGTTCCTGTTGGCAGGATTTCTGCCCTGGGCTCCTGCCCCCAGCTCCAGGCAGCCCTGTGTGCCTGGCCCTCCTGATGGGCCCACCATCGGATCACGTCCCTCCCCTGCTCCAAACTCTGCCATGGCTCCCCAGGGACCTCGGGGGGAACCAAACTCCTCCCTGAGGTCCCCCAAGCCCTCACTGGCCTCCCCACACCAGCCTCCCCCGCTGCCCATCACACCAGCTGCCCAGAAGACCTGCAAACACACCTGGCTGTCCCCCACCTCAGGGCCTTCGCACTTGCTGTGTCTTCTGCCTAAAGTCACCTCAAGACACTCCTCTCCTTTCAGCTCAAATGACACTTCCTCTCAGAAGGCCTCCCGTTCCTTCCCTTAGAGCTTGTTGACACAGACAGGGAGAGACTGAGGCAGAGAGAGATCCAGGCAGCTTTTGGAGCTCATAGACTGCCGGCTCCCTGAGGACAGGCACCAGCTCTGTCTTCATTTTTATTGTATTATCTTTTAAAATTTCATTTCATGTTCAGACACGATGCACGTGGATTCTGTGCCACACACTGTTCCAGGTGCTTTACAAATACAGACTCACTGGACCCATAACCACCCAGTTACCCCAATGTCTGAAGGTGGAAACTGAGGCCAAGGGAACAGGTCTCTCCTTTCCTGCCGCTCCCCTACCTACACCCAGAGCACACAGTTGGTGCTCAATGAATGCACACGTATTATGTGCTATGATACCAGTCACTGGATGAGGGTTCACTCTATTGACCTCATCTTCAGTTGATCACATCTGCAAGGACCCTATTTCCATACACGGTTCCATTCCAGGGGTTGGGACTTGGACACATCTCTCTGGGGACACGATTCCACTCATAACAGCACGTCAGTAGGTGTGGGCCCTCCCTCCTCCGCCCCACTCTGCACCGAACCCTCAGCCTCTCACCCTTCCCTGCGAGGTCTGGGGAGATGCCGTGAGCGTGCCGAGGGCAGTGCCTGAGGCTCCATCGTCTGAAATATTGGGACCTGACATTAAGAGGGGCCCCTCTTAGGGACTACCCTGGCGGTCCAGTGGTTAGGACTCCTCACTTTCACTGTCGAGGGCACAGGTTCAATCCCTGGTCGGGGAACTAAGATCCTGCATGGTGCAGCCCAAAAACAAAATAGAAGGCACCCCCTTAGATCCAGAGTCAGGCCAGGAAGCCCTTCCTGGGGGCCTGGGACGCTTGGGGCCAGCAGAACCCAAGTGTGTCTGAGCCCTTTCCTGAGTCCCTACGGCCACTCCTGGCATATGGCAGGTGCTCACAGATGGGGCCACCCCAGAGCTTCGGGACACTGGGAGCAGACATGAGGCAGCCCCTAGGCCCCCGGGGGTCCTGATCTGGCAGCATCAGCTCACCCTCAACCCCAGACTCCGAGAAGTCATGCGGCTGCCCGCCCAAGGCCACAGAATGGAGCCATCCGAACAGCCAGAGCGTGGGGTTCGGGCAGCTGCTGGGCTCAGGGGGCCCGGGAGTGAGGCCGCTGGCCTGGCAACATCGTCCCCAGCCCCGGCTCCTCCTGTGTCCCTCTGTGTCTGTCCCTCTCTGGGTCTCTGTGTCTCCCACCCATTGTGTGGCCTTTGGCCCCCGTCCTCTCTGGCCTCTGTCCAGCAGTCTCCACTCTGTCTCTGAGATCTCCTTCAGGAAAAGAAGGAGATGGATGCAAGGGCAGGGACTTATGCAACCCCTCCTCCTTGAGGACTGGAACGCAGGTCACCTGGCGCCCCAGGCAGAGCGGCGCAGCTTCCAGGGAGGGCCCGGAACCTACCAGCTGCCTAGCCAGCGGACAATGGGGCTTTAGTGGCCCCACCTTTAGGCATCAGGTGGGTGCTACCCACCCCCAGGCCGGGCTCAGGGACTCCATCCCCTGCCATCCCCACCTCTGAACAGCAGGTGCGAACTCACTCCTCTGGGACCACCCCTCCAAGGTCGGGGACCAGAGGAGGAGAGTGGCATTCCTGGACTTCTGGACAGAAAACCGAGGGGTCGTGGATGCTGGGACACCCCCTCCACATGCCCAGCTTGCCCTCCAACAAGAGCGGTGGTGAGACCCCCATCTGTGGGAGCATGCAAGCCAGGACCCCCTGCGCAGTTGCCTTTAAGTGAAAAGCAGGTCCGGGCACAGGTGCTGTCCCGGTGTGACGTGAACACATTAGGTGCTGTTAAAGCCCTTTGGCCAATGGAGACACCGGGGTCAGGGCAGGGTCACCCGGAGAGACTCGGGGTCCATGCCCCTGACCCCACATGAGGCTTTTTCCTGGAGCTGCAGATGCCCTGACCCGCACTATGCTTTTGGCCTTGGTGGGCCTTGACCTTGTGTGAGGGTTTCATGCACAAGGCAAGGGATGATTAAAGGGTTTTCAAGAACAGCATCCCCTAGGGCTTCCCTGGTGGTGCAGTGGTTAAGAATCCGCCTGCCGATGCAGGGGACACGGGTTCGAGCCCCGGTCCGGGAAGATTCCCACATGCCGCGGAGCAACTAAGCCCGTGCGCCACAACTACTGAGCCTGCGCTCTAGAGCCCGCGAGCCACAACTACTGAGCCCATGTCCCACAACTACTGAAGCCCAGGCACCTAGAGCCCGTGCTCCGCAACAAGAGAAGCCACCGCAATGAGAAGCCCGCGCACCGCAAAGAAGAGTAGCCCCCACTCGCCGCAACTAGAGAAAGCACGTGCACAGCAACGAGGACCCAAAGCAGCCAAAAATAAATAAATAAATAGATAAATAAATAAAATTAAAAAAAAAAAAAGAACAGCTTCCCCGTCATAAACTCCAACAGAGTGGGAAACAGCCCAAGTGTCTCTCAGTGGTGAAGAGATAAACACCATGTGGTCCCTCCACACACGGGAACATCACTCAGCCACGTAAAGGAGAGAAGCGCTGACAGTCGCTACCACGTGGACGGACCTTGAGAACACGATGCTGTGAGAGAAGCCACACACAGAAGGACACACAGTGTGTGATACCACTGACTGATGGGAAACGTCCAGAACAGGCAAATCCACAGAGACAGAGAGTGGGTTCCTGGCTGTCAGGGGCTGGGGTGACTGCTGATGGGGACGGGGCTTCTTTTAGGAAGGATGAAAATGTTCTAGAATCGACTGTGCTGATGGACACATAGCCTTGTGAATATAGTAAAACAAATGAGTCATACACTTTAAATGAATGAACTGTAAGGTATGTATCTCAATAATGTTGTTAAAACCATGACATGCCCTCCTGCCCTGTGTCCCATTCCTTCCTGACTTTGGAAGTCCACCCCAGGTAAGGCACAACTTCGCCCTCACCCAGGGCCACATGCAAGGAGGCCTTGTCTGGAAGCCTTGCAAGCTAGTGAGCTTCCCGTCTCCAGAGGCATGCAAGCAGGGAGCAGCAAGCTGCGGGCAGGGCTCCCTGCC
The DNA here is from genome assembly GCF_059928025.1 of Delphinapterus leucas. Classification (NCBI taxonomy): domain Eukaryota; kingdom Metazoa; phylum Chordata; class Mammalia; order Artiodactyla; family Monodontidae; genus Delphinapterus; species Delphinapterus leucas. The sequence goes on from NW_028322234.1 coordinate 18,527,032, forward strand.
CTTGGTGATGAACGGCCTCTGACTCAGGCCCAGCACGGAAAATCCTGGAACTCCTGGCTGCTAAAACTACCTGGTATCTCAGACACTGTGCCTGGTGTAGGGGCCCCAGGGGTGAGCCCTCTGCTGAGATGGCACCTCAGGGACGCAGCCTCAGGGCCTGGTGGGGCCGCTGCCATTGCACATACATACATGTATGTTCACATGCACACATATAACTGTTTGGGGATTTTTCCCTTCTTTTCTTCAAGTAAAGGAGCCTGTCATGGTCACGGGGCAACGGTGACACCATGGATTTCATGGTGCTTTCATCAACGCCGGCCTGGCTCACAAAGGCCCCTCTAAGCCGTCTCCTCTATTCTCTACGTGGGAGCCTCCTCGTTCCCTATTAACTACAAAAGTCTCAATCCCATTAGGGTGGGGGCAGAGGGACAGCAGGCCGGCCGGGGGCCCTGGGGACCCTAATTAGGCCAGCGGTGTTCCCGCAGGTCTGAGGGTCTCTGACAACCCCCCTCCCCACCTCAGCACCTCCGGAAGCAGCAGTAGGATGCTGAGCCACCCACAAGGGCCACTCCTTCCGGGCAGGAATGCCGGGCGGGGGGCAGAGGGTTCTGGGCATCTAGGGGTTCAGCTGACATCATTTCGTGCAGCTGAGAAGTGTCTCTGGACCCCGACTTATGCCGCATCCCCTGAACCTCCGTCTCCTTACTCGGAAAATGGGGCCAATGCCACATCCCCCAGCTGTCGCCCACCCTACCCTTCCTATCCGAGCCGGGACCCTCCTGAGGATCAACTGGCCTCGCCGTGTGGCTGCGGGAATGTCCGGCCACGCCCTGGAATTCGGATTAACCCTGAGGGCAGTGGGGAGCCTTGGATGTAGGCAGGGGAGGGTCACGGTTTGACTTGGGGTTTTGAAAAGTGCCCTGGTTGCCCCAGGAAGCAGGCAGTGTGGGGTAGTTAACCGCCCTGACCCAGAGCAGAGTCGTGGATGAGGGAAGGGGCAGATGCCATGTGTGTTGTACAAGATGGGGACAGACGCGGGGGTCAGGGAGGAGGCGGATCCCTGTGGGACCCCGGCCTGGGTGTGCTGGCCCACAGGGAGGAAGGAACGAATCGGGCTGCCTACACACCATATTCAGACACGAATCTCATCAGCACTCTGACCAACACGGAGAAAAGGACAGGACAAAATGGGAATATCCACACACGGGAGCATCACTCAGCCACGAAACGGGGTGAAGCCCTGACATTCGCTACCACGTGGACGGACCCTGAGAACACGATGCTCAGTGAGAGAAGCCAGACACAGAAGGACCCACGGTGTGTGATTCCATTGATGGGAAACGTCCAGAACGGGCCAATCCACAGACACAGAGCGTGGGTTCCTGGTTGTCAGGGGCTGGGGGAGGGTGGGGGGGTGACTGCTTATGCGGACAGGGTTTCTTTTGGGGTGATGGAGTTTTCTGGAATTAGACAGAAGTCATGGTTGCACCACACTGTGAATGGACTTGAAAACACTGAACTGCACACTTTGAATGGATGAAGTATGTGGTATGTGAATCACACCTCAATTAGAAACAAGAGAATCACTGGGTCTTCTGGGTAAGAATGTACCGCTCACTCCATCAGTGTATGAAGCCGTCCTTTTTCAAACACATTTGCCTCCTGTACTCGACCGTAACTTTCTGGAGGCAGTGGGGCACAATCCCCCAGCCTCTTTGTAATAAATATTGTTGAACTGAAAGTGAGAATGGGGTCGACACATGGGGGAGGGTGTGCCCAGTGGGGCTGCCCTTCACCTGATTGGCCAAGGGTTGTCACACACGGGAAGGGAACAGGCCTGTGCAAAGGCCCTGAGGCAGGCACAAGATTCATTTGTTCCAAAGAACAACAGGATGGCTGGGTCGGAGTGAGCAAGGAGGAGGGGCGGCCTATGGGGCCAGATTCCTTATTCTCAGTGCCGTGAACCCGTATAGAGAAGCGCCTGGGGAGAAGGTTCAGGGGCGGAGCAGGGCGGCTGAAAGACGCTGGAACCCCAGTGCCACCCCACAGCAGATGGCATGCTGGGGAAGGATAGAAGCCAGTGCTTTGCGGGGGACACCTCCCCACAATGAAAACAAGAATGGCTGCCAGGGCAATGTGGCCTTCCTGGGGCCCAGGACATGGGAAATGGCCACTAGATGGGCTAATCATACCGAAGGAGAGACCCAGGTGTGCTCATTACACAGAAGGGGACCACAATGTGCTAACTGCACAGAGGAAGCACCGCAAATGTGCCAATTGTACAGAAGAGGAATCCCAGATGTGCTAATTACACAGAGGGAGCTCCATATGTGCTAATTACACAGAAGGGGACTCACATGTGCTAATTACATAAAAGGGGTCGCAAAAGTGCTAATTACACAAAAGCGGGCCCCATATGAGCTAATCACACAGAGGGAGCCCCACATGTGCTGTGAATGACCAAACCCTCTGTGCCTCAGTTTCTTTTTCTGAGAGATGGGTCTTCCAAGAGGATGAAGCTGTACAGCAGAAACTAACAACATCGTAAACAGCATCGTAAAGCAACTATACTCCAAAAAAAAAAAAAAGAGGATGAAGCCAGAAGCCACTCCTCAGGCGGCAGGTGGAGCTGGCAGAGGCAGGAGGGGGGCACGGGGAAGGCTTGGGGTTCCAGCCGAGGGTCAGATCTGACCCTGAGGCTCTGGCAGACAGGGGACAGCCTGGGGCCGGTGGCTGACACCTGAGCCCACTCTGGTTGTCCACAGCTTGAACCCTGCGGCTCCGTCCCTGTCAGGCCCCACCTGGACCCCACCCAGCTTCCCCCCTGGCCCTGCTGGGCCCCCACTCCTGCCTGTGCCCAGGCAGCTGGAGGGAGCTGGTAAACAAAGTAACTTAGACCATATCATTCTCCTGCCCTCACCCACCATGGCTCCCCAATGCTCTCTGCACAGAATTCAAGTCCCTCCTACCTTTCGTAGCCTACAAAGGCCTGGGGTGGAGGCAGCCCTGCTCTGCCTCTGACGCCCAGCCTGTGGTCCACCTTGGGGCGGGGAGAAGCTGCCCGCTCTGTGCAGGACACTCACTCTGCCCAGTATCCCTCATGCCCCAGGTTTCAGCTGCAACGCCACCTCCTCAGAGAAGCCAACCTGGGTCCTTGCCTGGGCGTGAGGAGGGGGTCCTGAGGACCTGAGAAGACCCACCCAGCCTCAGCAGCGCCCTAACTCAAAAGGACCCTCGCAGCCCCTGCACGCTGACGGGCACCGAGCCTCAGCCTACCCAGCCGGCTACTCGCGCCGCTGCCAGGCTGCGGGCATTCGCTGTGAGCTGCCGAGTCTGAACTGTGCGGCCAGTTTACACACCGGCATCCGCGCGGCAGCCGGGTCAGGGGGTCAGGGGTCAAGGTCGGACGGGTCCTCACCGCGCGCGCGCTCTGGACCCCGCCCCTTCTGCTCACGCGCTTACCCCTCGCAGGCTGTCCGGGCCGCGGCCGGCGCTTCCCTCTCAGGGCCTCTGTTTGCAGGGCAGGGGGCTCGAGCGCGGAGTGGTCGCGGGCGTCCACCCAGCAGCGTCCGCTCAGGGCCACCGCAGCTCCGGACCGCGTGTCCGCCCGCGCCGCGTCTCCACCGGCCTCCTTGCTCCACCTAGCGGCGGCCGGAGCCGGAGCCACGAGGGGCCCAGGGAGGGCGCGGGCCGCCAGGCGCACAGCTGGGGTCGGGGCCCACGGGGCGCGCGGGGCCCCGGGTGCACAGCTGGTGTCGGGGCCCAGGGAGGGCGTGGGGCCGCCAGATGCACAGCAGGGTCGGGGCCCAGGGGGGTCCCCGGGGCGCACAGTGGGGGTCGCCCCCTGCCAGGTGCACAGGCCGGAGCAGGACTGCGAGGGTGGGCGGCGGGGTTCACAGCCAGGAGAGGTGGAGCTTCATACCCCACCCCTTACTCTGAGAGGGAAGAGTCTCCCACAGTCTCTTGTTACAAGGTGGGGAAACCGAGGCACGAAAGGGACAGGCATGCCCCAAGGTCACCCAGACCTTTGGTTCAAACCAAAGTCCACCGACTCTGGACCCCATTTATGTCCTTCCTCACCCCAGAAATTGTGGGGGCCCTGGAGTCCCCAAATAGTGGGGTGAGGAGAGGGGTACGTGGATGGGGGTGCGGAGGTGGTGGCTGAGAGTCCACTGCACAGGGACAGACGATCCCCACCACCGTCCTGCCTGGGACAGTAGGACAGATCTGAGCTGGGACCAAACCCCAGCTCTGCGCCGTCAGTAAACTTGGCCAGCAGCCCCCGCCTCTCATGGCCTCAGCTTCCGGATCATATGGTAGTTGATCATCGTGTAGTTGTGAGGGAGATGAGGCATATAGTAGGCACTAAATAAATGTTGGCTGTTGATTAGCATTGAGTCATACTGTCACCAGGCTCATCCACGCTCCCTCTGCTCCCCGCTCCTTACCTGCTCCTGCCACACGGGTCTCCTCTTGCTCTTCCAAGGCCCTATGCTCCTGCTGCCTCAGGGCCTTTGCACGTGCTCCACCCCCGCCCAATGCCTGAGAGTCCCCTTACCCTGATTAACTCCAGCTCAGTTTTGTCTACTTTGGTTCCCACTATGTCCCCAGTGTTCCGCCTGGGATCAGGCACACAGTTGGCACTCAAGAAACGCAGGAGGTCTGATGAAACAGGTCTGGCCCCAGGCTCCCTCCCCCCATTTCATTATTCCCGGGAAACCGAGGCCCAGAAAGGGGCAGCAACTGCAGAGCCCTCTTGGCACCAGGCGCAGGTGCCCGGGACCTGGTGGGGCAGGCTGAGGAAGCCACCACATCCCCCACCCCGACCCCAGCCCCCGAGGAGGGCCAGGCTGCAGAGGCAGAGACCAGGCCAAATTGAAATTGATCGTGGGGAACAGCTCGGCAGGGTGGAACAGACACGCGGCCACTGGGGAGCCCAGGGGCGCCCGGGCATGCGAACGCATCCCAGCCAGCGGTGGAGAATCGTTTAATCTTCACTGAAGGCTCCTAGCGGCGGCCTCCAAGGAGCTGGAAGGCTAAGTCGCCACGGCTGCCAGAAGCGGGGACACCCCCCTCTCCTCATGCCTTCATCCCGTTCTTCCTCAAGCATTTAACAAGCATCTGGTTATTCAGTGTCTTAGTTTCTCCTCAGCCAGCCCTGCCGGGTCGGTAGAAGCAGAAAGAGGCAAAATGCTCCTCCATGGTGGCCCAAGGTCAGAACTGGAGCCAGGGCTGAAGTCAGCAACGTCCTGAGCTGCATCTATTGAGCGCCTGCTGTATGCCTAGCCCTGGGCTCAGCCTGATTAGTGCGGTTCCTCATTTTATCTTCACAACAGCCCTGGTGTTACTATCCCCCGTAACCACTGGGGGAGGCCCAGAAAGGGAGACGGCTCACCCACACCCACGCCCACGGAGTGGGACTCACCCTGGGGGGTGGGGAACTGAGATTTGAACCCAGGTCACAAAGCTCAATGGCCAAAGCGTTTGCCACTGTTTCTGTGGCCCTTGTCCAGGTGGGGAAACTGTCTTGAAGACAGTGGGAGTTATGGAGGAGTCTAGAGCAGGGTACGGCAGTCCGGTCAGAAAGCCCCTCCCACACTCCAGGCCAGGGCCTCCTGGGGCCTTCCCAGAGGGGACACGGGAGCCATCCTTAGCCACCCCCCAGCCCAGAGGGGGTACACTGAGGCACAGAGCCAGTTAGGAGCCCAACACCCAGCATGGCTGTGGGATGCCTTCCAATATGCCCGAGCTGCCTGTGACCTTCCTATTTTCAGGCTCAGAGAGGGCAGCTGCTGGCCTCTGGTCACCAGCCTGGAGGCAGCAGGGCCTGGGGGCTTCCAAGGGCTCTGCCTGCCCTCAGTTTCTCCCACGGGCCTCTGCGGGGTGGTGACCAGACATGTGGCCAATGGGGTAGCCGTGTTCCCTGAAGCCCCTGTGACCCTGACCCGGAAGCCCCCCCTTGGTGCCTGGGGCGGGGGTCACACCCTGGCCCATCTCTCAGGGTCGCTCCCAGTGAGGGCCTCAACCCTGGGATTAGGGGGCCGGGGTCAGAGGTCAACAGCATTTGCCTCAGCCCCTTTCAGGCCTCGAGCAGATCCGTTCTCCCTGCCACCTCGAATTTCCTGGACAAAGGCTCGGTGGAGGGACTGGCCAGAGGGCCGGGCCGAGCACCCCTGGGAAAACTGCGGCAGCTCAGGGAGGGTGTCTGCCCCCCAGCCGCCTCTGCCCACACGGCCCCCGTCAATCCCCAAATGACCCATGGGCAGCCCGGCGGGCGCGCCCATGCTATAGGTGAGGAAACTGAGGCTGGGAAGGGACTCAGCTGGGCCACTGGGCCGGAAGCCTCTCTGCTGAGGGTCTGGTGCGGTTTTGTGCCGGCCTCACCCGGCAGGGGCCACAGCTCTAGTGCGGCACTAGAGACGGCGTCCGGGCCGGCGCGCAGGCGGGGCCTGCGGCGGACAAAGGCCGGCAGGCCGGGCCTGCGGGGGCGCGTTCCGCTCGTCAGCGTCGGTTCCACTTGAGTCCATCCTGGACAGGCTGGAATAATCCCTCCCGCGACCGCTGCTGGGCCGTGAAGACTTGAAGGGGCCCCGCGGGCCTGACTGATGGCCAGGCCGGTGTGGGGGGCGCCGGGAGCCCGCCAACAGCCCCCAGCGCTGGGAACAGCACCAAACCACCACTGATGACGATGTGGGGAAACTGAGTCACAGGAGGTACACACAACCTCTCACATCACACAGCCTCGCCGGGACCTCCCCGCCCCCACCAGCAACACAGCCTCACCTGTGACGAGGAGGAATTTGGGGGCCTGGGCCCTGCTGAGTCATGGGAACCACCCGCCTCCTGTTCATTCCCGAGCACCTGGGTGGCAGGTACACACAGGTGGCTGGACTGGAGCCAGGCCAAGGTACCAGGGAAGGCCCTGCTGGCTGCTGCCGAGGCCGGTAGACAAGGCTACCTGCCACGTGCCTCCGACTCTCTGGCTCAGGCCTGGAAGGGTTTCTGCAGGAGGGGACAGATCCTGGGAGGAGGAGGCAGCTGGAGGAAGGCCCAGGGGCAGGATAATTAGCAGACACGTGGAGCGTGAGGGTCGGATGGGGTCTGCGGGAGTGTGGGGACCAGGCTGGGGAAACTGAGCCTCAGGGGGAGGTGTCCTTGGGGGTCAAGGTTCCGCAAAGAATGCTGGGAGGGGGATGGGGACCAGTTGGGCTAAAATCCCTCACGGGGCTCCCTTGTCACCCTCAGAAGGAAAGACGAACTCCCTTTCTGTCAACCTCCTGCCACACCACCCTCGGGCCTTCCTGGGCTCCGGCCTTTACTGCTTCTACCCAGAGTGACTTCTGCATTGGCCTCCTCCCTCTTTGGTCCCCAGAGCTGCTCCCCAGTGGGCATTTCTCTCCCACCAGACCCCTGGCTGCACGGGCCCCAGTCTCCCTCCCTCCTGTTCACTCTTTGGCCTCAGCACTGGGCTTGGCAAACAGTAGGTGCTCAATAAAGCCACTCTGAAACCACAAAGGAATAGGAGCTGCTTAAAAAGGCCTGGGTTCCAGGGACCCTGGACTCATAGCCCTGGGATCCGGCTCCTCCCCTTATGCCCTGAGAGGCCCCCTTCACTCTGGGTCTCTGGTCTATCTGGGCCTCAGTTTCCCTCACTGAAAATGGGTCCTGGCTTCTGCAGAGGAAGACCTCTCTCTCTCTGCCTGCCCCGCCCCCCGCCCCCCAGGAATAGCTCCCTTGCAACCCTCGAGGGGCCTCGCTCCGCTAATCCACCAGCCAGCCTGCGCCTCGGTTTCCCCTCCCGGCTGCCTAATCCCAGGATTGTCGGAGGCCGGTTTTACATACATTTAGAGGCTTTTCATAATAGATTTACTGGGCCCCAGAACGGCCCTCGCTGGGTGATTAGCTTCTCCTTAATTGAAAACTCCCTTCCCACTCCCCCTGCCCCTTTGGGCCGAGCTCAGGCAGAGGGGTGGGGCCAGGGGGCACCCCACAGCTGTGCAGGCCCCATGGGGGCCTCCCCCTGTGCTCAAATGGGGTCTCCCTGGTATCCACCTTGACGGGGGCTGCCAGTACTGCTGCCACCCCCGCCCAGGAGGGGATGAGCCTGGATTCAAACCTGTTCTGTCCCAGCCCCACGTCCATTGCTACCATGGCTTGCGGGGGGTGGTCTCCCCAGTGCGGATGGGGGGGTCTCACTCAAGCCTGGGCCTGTAGGACCAGGTCGTGGGTGCCCACCCTAGGGCTCAGAATTCAGGTCTTGGACCCAGATCTCGCTCCCTGAGTTTCCCAGGATGTGCCCCACCCCACCCCGCCCAGTTCCGCAGCAGGCTCCAGGGGCGCCAGAATGTTCGCAGATAGAATGAGGGATGGTCAAGGGGCAAGAGCCAGTGACGCATCCCCACCCCCCACCCCAGCCGGGTGACTTAATGCCGCCTGTCACGAGGCTGTGGGCCGGGTTATTTATCTGGTGTATATATGCATTTTAATGTAAAGATCTGCCAGCCAGCACAGCTGACTCCTGCGGTGCTCCCACTGCCCCCCTCATCCGAGAGAGGCTGTTCCCCAACACCTCCCCAAACCCGGGCTTCCCCCAAGGAACAAACGCTGGAGGAGGCCAGCACCTGCATCGCTGTTGGAGCAAGAGCGCTTGATTTGGAGTCCATGTACAAAACACACTCAGTAAGGGCTTCCCTGGTGGCGCAGTGGTTGAGCGTCCGCCTGCCGATGCAGGGGACGCAGGTTCGTGCCCCGGTCCAGGGAGATCCCACATGCCGCGGAGCGGCTGGGCCCGTGAGCCATGGCCGCTGAGCCTGCGCGTCCGGAGCCTGTGCTCCGCAACGGGAGAGGCCACAACAGTGAGAGGCCCGCGTACCGCTAAAAAAAAAAAAAAAACACTCAGTAAGTCATTCAACAAATATTCGCTGAGGGCTGGCTGACATTGTGCCAGATGCTGGGGCCATGGTGGGAGGGGAGAACCAAAGGTCCTGCCCTTAAGGGTCATCAAGAACCCCCAGGCAGAGTCCCCTCTGTGTGCCATTATAGCTCCATTTTCCAGACTAGCAAACTGAGGCTCTGAGAACAGCGGTGGTTCATCCGTGGTGGGTGGCGGGCTGCCTCCCTCCCCACCCACCTCGTGCTGACGGCGGGGTCCCAGCTGTAGGGCCCGGGGCTGGCCCGCCCCTCCTCTGGCCTCAGCACCTCATCTGTAAAATGGGTCTCAGCTGGGTCTCATCTGCTCGCACAGAGGTCAACTGAGGCCCAGAAAGGAAAACGCCCCCTCCCTCAGGGGGTCCCAGTGGAAGAGAGAGGGTGAGTGGAGGCTGGGACCCAGACCTTGCACCACACCACACAGCTGGGGAAACTGAGTCCCAGGGGAGGAGGCGGCCTGTCCTCCCTACTCCAGACCGGAGCTCACACCCCGACTTTGTAAACAGGGAAACTGAGGCCCAGAGCTGGCCCTCCAGGGTGAGATGAGCGCAGGGAACCGCGCCGCTGGTTTCGGGGCCCATCTGGGGGGAGGAAAGGAGGGAGGGGGGAGTGCAGTGGGCAGGGCCTCACGGGAGGGGTGGGGCCTTGTCCTGGGTACCTGGGGGCCAAGCAGGGATTTGAGCAGGGGAAGGAGTGCGGGGTCCAGGACCTCGGCCTCTGTGGTGTTGGGCGGGCCGGCGGGGGGCGGGGGGGGGGCGGTGAGGGGGTGGGGGTGGAGGAGGGGGCAGACGTGCCAGGATGCACCGCCTGTCTCAGGGGCTAGGACTTTTCCGGTGGGGGCACCCCCAGCCTCAGCCCCTGCTGCCCTTCCCCCGCCTGCCCGCCTGCCTGCGGGTCCCAGAGGCCGCAGGAGGCTTTTAAGCACTTAGAGCTGGAAACCGGTGTGAGACAAGCAGCTGGTCCTCTGGCCTATCCCAGCCCGGCCCGAGGGCCCCCAGGGGTCCAGCACCACATCTCTACGCCTCTTCCTCCCCGCAGGAACCCCGCCAGGGCTGGGGCAACTCCCCTGAGGCCTGCCTCAGATTCCCGGGGAGGGATCAGTAGATGGTGCAAACAAATCCTGGAAGCCACGGAGGAGAGTGGCCCGGCGGGTGTGGGGATCCGGGGGTGCCATAGACAATACCCCCCTCACCTCCCTGCACTGGGAGGCCACACAACCTGGTGTTTCCTGGAGGAGGGGCTTGCAGGGCGGCCCCGACCCTGGCTGCTGTCGGGGAACCCAGGCCTCCCCCATCACCGGCTGCCCCCCCCTTCCCCAGGGATTGCATTGTCCATTAGGGCCCATCGATCACCTCCGGGCCTCAGCCTCCATTTCCGGATCAATGGGGCAGGTGAGGGGCTGTCAGGTGGGCGGCCCCAGAGGGAGGGGGGAGGGGTCCCGCCCCGGACACCCCCACCTCCACCCCAAGTTTCCTGGCTCCCATAAGTGAGCCGGTAAGCGTGGAGAGGATGGATGGGGTGGGCTTTCTTCTCCAGCAGAGAAGGCACAGAAGGGTCAGTGGCCTCTTGGACACCTCCCTGAAGGGAAGCCGGGGTCCTCGGGCTCAGCAGTTCCCCACCCAGAGTCCTCTTCTCCTCCCTGGCCTCCAGTCCTGCCCCAAAGCCTCCCGTGCCCCCCCCGCCCATCTCCTTTGCCCCTGCCCCCCTCCCCACCCAGGCTCCATCAAGATCAGGCGAAGAAATGCCTCAATCGCCCAGCAGTCCGTCTGTGTCCTGCACCTGCCCCGTGCCCAGCATTTGAGGCCCCTCCCTGTCCCAGGTCCACACCCAGCCCCAGCCCTTATCATCCTCACAAGTGTTGTTCCAGTAAGGACCACCGCCAGCAGCTCCGGGGGGAGGAAACTGAAGGTGGGAGGGGCTCCTGGCTCCCCCCGCCCCCACCTGTCTCAGCCACACCAGCCACACCAGCCCAGCTGCAGCCACTTGATTTCCGACTTGTGTGTCATCGCATGTGATTTATGGCTCCTCAGGGGCTCCCGGGCTGTGAACCGGCTTTTTATTTGTCTGTCAGTGGCCGCCTGGCCACCTGCACCCTGGTCCACACTTCCCCATTACCGTGGCCTCCTCCCGTGACCCATAAGCCCACCAAATATGGGGAAGGCCCACCGGGGCTGGCCCCACTGTCCTCGCCCTGATGCCACAGGCAGAGGGAGGGCCCTGCCCCCTGGCTGCACACAGCAGGTGCTCACTGTTTGCTGGGGGGCGCTGGCATTGACATGGGAAGTGGGGGTGGGGTGGGGCGGCAGCACCTAGACTGGGGACGTGAGCCCCAGAGCCCCCGGGATGGTGGCCTTTCCTCCGAGTGACATGACCCACTGCGTGACTGTGGTCAAGGGACTTGATCGGACCCCTGAAAGCCAGGGTGGTCCCCATCAGTCCAGAGGGCAAGGCGTGAGCCCCCTCGTCACGGTCACGGCGGTGGGGGGTGGTCGGGGATCCAGGGTGTGGCCTGGGGCTTCTCCTGAGACAGCGGCATAGATTAGATAGGGGCTCAGGGGCCCACAGGGGAAGGGCTGTGGGGTGCTCTCCTGTGACTGAGGGCATTGATGCCCCCAAGCCAAGGTGGCCATGAATCTGAGGGGGCCCCGACCGGGAGGCCTGGCTCCACCCAAGAGCGACCGTCAGGATATGGGGGAAACCTCAGGACCCCCCCTTCCCACCTCCCTGACCCCCCGCCCTTGGGGATCCTCTGGGTATGCACAGGACCCCTTTACCGATGGCTGCCCTGGGGGTACCCCACTGTGCCCAGTGCAGCCCCAGGAGTGAGGGGCCACTCTGCACCTTGGTGGTGGCCCCCGAGGCCGTGGCTGGTGACCAGTGATGGACAGCATGGCCCCTGAGAGATCCAGGCCCCAAACGCAAGCATGTGTCGGTACAGGGGTGCGCACAGGTGGGCGCGGCCATGGGGTTCCTCCACACACGTGTGTGCACGTGTGTCTGTGCATGTGGCAGATGACAAGTCCCAGGGGAGACTCCTGACGGTGGGACCCTGGGGACTCCCAGCCGGTGGGGAAGACGGACAAGTAAAGAATCAGATTTGTGTTGTATGAAAGGAGAGAAGGTTAGCACTCCCCTCGACCAGGATGGAAGAGGCCCTCGGGCCTGACAACACGCATATGGTTAAGGCATTGCCACCTACTTCGTGGCATCTAACCACTGTTTTTGACGTGTACCATAATGTTCATTGCAGCTCTATTTACAATAGCCAGGACATGGAACCAACCTAAATGTCCATCGACAGATGCATGGATGAAGAAGATGTGCCACATATATACAATGGAATATTACTCAGCCATAAAAAGAAACGAAATTGAGTTATTTGTAGTGAGGTGGATGGACCTAGAGTCTGTCATACAGAGTGAAGTAAGTCAGAAAGAGAAAAACAAATACCGTATGCTACACATATATGTGGAATCTAAATTTTTAAAAAAATGGTACTGATGAACCTAGTTGCAGGGCAGGAATAAAGAGGTAGACATAGAAAATGGACTTGAGGACATGGGGTGGGAGGGGGAAGCTGGGGCGAAGTGAGAGAAGCATCGACGTATATACACTACCGAGTGTAAAATACTTGGCTGGTGGGAAGCAGCCGCACAGCACAGGGAGATCAGCTCTGTGCTTTGTGACCGCCTAGAGGGGTGAGATAGGGAGGGTGGGAGAGAGAGGCAAGAGGGAGGGCATGTGGGGACATACGTATGCATATGGCTGATTCGCTTTGTTGTACAACAGAAACTAACATAGTATTGTGAAGCAATTATACTCCAATAAAGATCTAATAAAAAAAAAAAGATACATGTGGTAAATTAGATGTAAATAATGCCCGGTAAATAAATACACATTATTGTGGAAAAAAAAAGAAGAATCAGAGATTTAACAGCAGGGGGATGGGGTGAGGGCCACTTGGCCAGGGAGGTCTAGAGGGGACATGTACCCCTTATGAAAGGGCTGGGGGAGAGAGTCAAGCAGTGGTCTGCAGAAAGGGCACACCAGATAGGGGGAACAGCATGTGCAAAGGCCCCGCGGTGGGAATAGAGCTATTTTTATACTTACCCATCCAAGGTCACCTTTTTGTGTTAAAATTTTGTCTCAAAAGTCCTCAGAATAGCTAAAAGGAAAAAACCCAAATGTCCATAAAAGAGTGAATGGGCAGAAAGTCATCCCTCCACACACGGGAACATCACTCAGCCATGAAAAGGACAGAAGCCCTGACGCTCCTACAATGTGGGCGGACCCTGAGAACACGATGCTCAGTGAGAGAAGCCAGACACAGAAGGACACGCAGTGTGTGATTCCATTGATGGGAAACGTCCAGAACAGGCTGATCCAGAGGTACAGAGAGTGGGTTCCTAGTTGTCAGGCAGTGGGGAGGGGGATGGGGCTTCTTTTTGGGGTGATGGAATGTTCTGGAATTAGATAGTGGTGATGGTTGCACACCCTGTGAATGGATAAAAATTGTGGAATCGTACTTTAAACGGATGGATTGTGTGGTATGTGAACTATATCTCAATAACATTTTTTTAAATAACAAAATCAAAGTTAGCTGCTACGATTCTGCCCCACGACCCCTGCATTTAATCCTCGCCTTCCAGTTTCCTCTGTCCCCGTGGTCGAGTTGGGGTGTTCGAGCGAGGGGTCTCAGGGGGGTGGACATAGGGGGGCCTCCTCCCTCTCTGAGCCTCGGGGTCCTCTCCACAGAGTGGGGGGATCCCTCGGCTCTCCCTCCGTGGTGCTCGGCAGTGGCCACCCTCCGTCCCACTGCTGCTGGGCAGGGCAGGCGGGGCGCACACAGGGGTCTTTGTGCCGCTTCCTGGCCTCATTAAGAGGCAGCCCCCGTCGCTGGACCCAGCACGACCGAATTAATTAGCTGAGAGCCTTCCCTCTCAGCTAATTGTGCCCGGGACACCGCAGTCCCTGCGGGTGGCACTGAGGCAAGGAGCAGCCCTGAGGCCCCAGTCTCTCCGCCCTGTTCTGTGCCTCTCCAGGGCCAGGCTGGGGTGAAGGCCCCTGGGATCCCAGAAGACTCTGACACATGTCTTTTGGAAAGCCAGGAGGGAATTCGAGATGACAAACCCCCACCCTTGCCTGGAGCAGTTGGAGAAGCTGAGTCACCCCTCCACAGAGCTTGGCGACCAAGATGGCACCGAATTTGGTTGGATCCTAAAAGACCTGTCATAGAACCCAAGGACCGCCCCCAAGTGAGGACAAGGGTACAGGAGGTCTTGACTGGCCCTGGGGTCCAGGGATTCCCACCTGCTCAGGTGCATCGGGTGACACTTAACAAGCCCCTGCTGTGTATTCAAAGCCAGCCCCGTGTCTTCCCTCCATCCTCCCAGCTGCCCCAGGGGAGAGGGGCTTGTTCCCCTCTCCTAGGGGTGGTTTGAAGGGCACAGCACCCCATAAGATGCTCAGTTCGGGGCCAGGCACCCCAACGATACACAAAACCAAAGGATCACAACCGGCCCTGGGGTCTCCAGACATTCCTTAAAGACACCCCTCCCCAGCAGATTCCAGACCCGACCTGCAGCCCCAACACAGACACGCAGCCTGGATGCTTACGCTTATTTTATTATAAAAAAATACAGAATCCAAAGTTGATTGTGATGGGGGGGCGGGGCCCGTCGCCAGCTCCAGGCGTGGCAATGCCGCACGCCCACGACCCCTACAAAAGTCCCCCACTGGCGTGCCCGAGCCATCTCCCGGCGGCCACACGCCATATATATTTATATATAATATATATAAAACACAGATCAGGAAAGGCGGGTAGAAATATGAAATCTGTATAAATGCGCTGTTTACTTCATTAGAGTGTTTTGGGGAGGGGGTTTCTCTTTTTTGGTGGTGATGTTCCCCTCCCCCCCCGTTTTGTTTTGTCCTGTTTTCCCTTTTCTTACAAACATTATTAGTCATACAGTAGAGGGAAGGGGGTCTCACAGACAAAGGAGCTTATTTTGAAGTGCGACTTCTACGCTAAAAAGTCTACCCCAACCCCCCCATCAAAATAAAAGCGCCCCCCCATGAAGGGGTGAGAGAAAAAGAAACATTCCAGTCCATCCTCAGGAATACAGTAAAAATAAATCACAGTATATACTTGCTGGCTCTATTTACAGAAATATAACATCTTCTCGGTCTCGGGGGCGACTGTGTGAGGCTGGGGGGACAGGTGGGGCCTACGTCATCTCTAAGACGTTGTAATGCTATGATTTTGAGGGTGCCGGGGCTCCATGGTGGCTGCTGGTGAAACCCCGTGGTTTTCTGCTCTAGGAGACAATCACCAGGAGGGAGGAGGGTAGAGCTGGCAGAACAGGGGTCTGAGGGCCCCGGACCAGAATCGGGGGGACTCACCACCCACCCCTTCTGCCTCAGGCCAGCCTGTCCCATGGCACCTGGGGTTCCATTCCATGGTTGCCTCCACCCAGGACCCAACAAATGGAGTGACCAGGCCAGGGGTGCCCCAATCCCCCTCCCCTCAAGGGGGCCAGGGACCCCTGCCCCATCTGTCTATTCTGTTTCCTTCCCAAAGTCACAGGTGACAGCAAGGAATAAATTAAATTAAAAACTCAAGTCTTTCTGATGCAACCATGAAAAATACACTTAAAAAGCAAAAACAAAAACCAACGTCACCAAGAGATCCCAGGGTTCAGCAGGTCCCCCGGACAAGACAGCATGGCCAGCTGAGCAGACACCCGGCCCCTCTGGCACGGGGTGGAGGGACCTCGGCTGCCCTCACCCCCCTCCAGCCCTGGGGCGGGTGGACAGCCCCCTGCCCGGCGAAGCAGCACCAGTCGTGGGAGAAGCGGCGTCTCTATTTGGTCTCGGAGGTGGGCCATCAGGGCGGGGCCAACGTCCCATTGGGCACTAGGAGCCCAGGAGGGTCCACAGCACAGGGACGGTGCTGAGGAAGAGCTGGCAGCTGCGCAGGCCGCTGCATGAGTTATTGCTGGTGAAGATGGGCTCGGGGGCCTCATACAGGGTCTCATCTGGGGGGACAGGGAGACAGGGGGGTCAGTGGCAGGCCTCCCACCCCCCACCCTGCTTCCTAGACCTCACCACAACCTGACATTGTTAAACATCTCCATTACGGGACTTCCCTGGCGGTCCAGTGGTTAAGACTCCACACTCCCAATGCAGGGGGCACGGGTTCCACCCTTGGTGAGGGAGCTAAGATCCCATATGCACTGAGCAGCCAAAAAAAAAACAAAAAACAAAAATCTCCATTTCACTGCATCTCCAAGGGCACAGAGATTTCTGTCCACCTTGGCTGAGGCTGTGCCTCCAATGCAGAGCATGGCAAACAGAAGGCTCCAGGTGAAGTGACGAGGCTGTAGGACGCCCCTTCCCTATGTTTCAGGAGCTCAGAACACGAACCCGTTGGTCCATCTCAGAGAACTTCCATGATACCCGCTCACTGGGTGAAGGGGGCTTCGGCCTCAGTGAAGCCCAGCCATGGACTTCAACCCTCATTCTTGAAGGTCTGAAATGGCCCCATTTGCAGATGGAAAAACAGAGGCTCAGGCAGGGCCTGTCCCAGCCATCGCTGAGGTTGTGGGACTCCCCAGGCTATGCCATGACCGCCTCCTAACTCCGCTGATGACTCACTGGGTTCTGTGAGTTAAGGACCTTACATGAACCCCCACCAAGAACTTACTGGTCGGTCGCACGTAAACCTTCAGCCGCAGGCAGGGTCGGTCCACAGCATTGGGGGGCGTGGCAGCTGGAAGAGAGGGGTTGGGGGTTAGTAGGGCAGGAGGCTCTTGGTGCCTGAGGCCTCTTGGGGCTGTAGGCCCTTCCCCACACCCGTAACCCAACCCTGACCCCAGGTTGGGGAATCCACCCATAAAACTCCTCATCATACATCAAAGCCCCAGACACAATGCCCATGATTTCCCAGAAGTCCTCTTGCACTCTTCCCCTACCTCTCACTTTGCTGAATCCTAACCCCAGAGACGGGGGTCAGGTGAGGTGTCAATGTCACCCCAGGGCTCCATCTCACCCCAGGGCATCACAGGGCAAAGTTCAAAGGTGATGAATAAAAATAGGTGTGTTTCCAATCAGCAAAAAAAGGGAATTCCCTGGCAGTCCAGTGGTTAGGACTGAGCTTTCACTGCCAGGGGCACGGTTTCCATCCTTGGTCGGGGAACTAAGATCCCGCATGCCGTGCAGCACGGCCAAAAACAAAACAAAACAAAAATCAAACAGCAAAAAAAAAAAATCAGTGTAACTAAATGATTGACCAGGGATCAAATCCCTGCTCTCAGGGTGCCTGTCGGCAAGTCACCCCCTATGTGGACCTCATCTGGCCCATGGAAGGTGCTTTGGAAATCATTCTTTCCATCTGGGTGACGCCAGAAACCCAGTTACCCCTGGGAAGGAGGCAGCCTCCGGCCTCACCTGGAGAGCGACCCACACCACCAAGTCATGTGCAGGCCGAAGTGCATTGGGTCCTCACACCTAAAATTCCACCATAGGGCTCCCAGCTTCTTGGCCCACTTGGCGGGCAGGGGAGGTACCAGAGCATCAGCCATGAGTCAGGAGGGAGGAGCTCAGGGACCAGGACAGGGGCAGGGAGGGAGGCCTGAGGCCCTGCGGGTGGCGGGGCTCACACACGTGAACAGGCACGGGCACCCACACGGCTGCGGCTGGGCCTGCCCCCGCCTGTGCTCTCCGCCGGTCCTCTCTGCGGCCATCACCTCTGCCCGCCCCCCAGAAGCCCCTCGTGCTGGGAGATGAAGATAAAAAGCACGTAATAAAAGTAACATTCATCACAGAGATAGGACGAATAATTACAATAATTATCTTTATGAAACTCCCGTCTCGGAAAGAAAAATGTAATTTTTCTTATATTACGGAGACTTAATTTAAGCACCTTCTTCCCCTCCCCCACCCCTTCTTCCCTGAATTAAAAAGAAAAAATCCAAATAGAGCAGAGAAAGGAGGAAATGGGAGCCTTGTAGAGTTTAATTTGACTCAGCAGGAACCGGGGTGGTGAGGCGCTGGGTTCCTCTCCAAAGCCCTGGGGGCAGACCCCCCTTCCCACCTGCTCCCCATCAGCCCCCAGGACGCTGAGAAATGGGACCCCACAATCCGTTGAAGTCTCACTGCCTCGGGAGAGGCATGAGTCCGACGCCAAGGTGGGCTCCCTGATACCCCCTCTCGGCAGCGGCGATGCCTGGACCCCAGTGTTCCTGGTTTAGGTTCTCAGACTACAGTCTGCCAAGGCCCCACTGAACGGGAACTTGAACCCAGCCCCGACTCTGCCGCCTCCCCAGACCCTGCCCTTGGCACTTGATGGGAAGGAAAAAGGGGCCCCTTGGGAACCCCTGATGCCCAGGACAGGTGGGGGCAGCCTAGCCGGCCCCCCCGCAAGGCTCACAGCGGGGCACGCATGCGCAGTGTCCCAAGGCTGCCACCAGCCGACAGTGAAAAGCTCCTCGGGGAAACTGGGCGCGGGTGGGTCGCTGGGAGATGGGGGGGTGGGCCCGGGAGACCCCTGCCATGTCCAGGGTTGGTCGCCCTCACCCCCTCCCTCAAGATTCCACAGGCCTCAGTTTCCCACCTCCTGCAATGGGGGGACGGCACCCCTGGTCTCAGTGTGGGACAGGCTGACCACATGGTCCCAGTCCAGAGGCCCAGAGGCTTATCCAGAGGCCGAGGTCACAGGGGGGCTTGCGGGGAGGAGGGCGAGACCACCGGAGCGTCCGCCCGGAGACAGAGGCCAGCGCGGAGGAGGGACCCCCACCCCCCGCGCCCCTGCCCCGCCCCCACTCACAGATGTAGTAGTACTCATGGCCCGGGCGGAACTCGAAGCCCAGCGAGAAGGGCGTGAAGAGCTGGAACTTCTCCGAGAACTTGAGCGGCCCCCCGGGCGCCGCGGGCCGGTTACACTCCCAGCGCTTGAAGCCGCGCTGCCGGTGGTCGCAGGAGGCGTGGCCCTCGCCGTTGACCATGTACAGCACGTAGTGCTCCATGCGCTCGGCCGGCGGCAGTGGCGCCCCGTAGTGCGGGCAGTAGATGTCCAGGTAGTCGTTGATGCTCACCTCCACCGTGTAGCCGCCGCCGTCGTCCGCCGCGCCCGCGTGGAACCTGGGGGCGGGGCCGGCGGTCAGCGCGGGGGTAGGGGCGGGGCCCGAGATGCGGATGATGGATCAGTGCAAGGGAGAAGGGGAGGGTCAGGGATGGGGTAAATGGAGCGGGGTCAGCGGTCAGCGCGTGGGAGGGGACGGGGTAGGGGACAGGAAGCACGAAGGCGGGTGGGGATGGGTCAGTGCAGGTAGAAAGGGGTAGGTCAGAGATGGGGAAGGGGGAGGGGTTAGGGGACCGATGGGCGGGCACCCTACCCACAGACAGGTGCCAGGGTCCGAGCCCACGGTCCCCTGCCTGGCACAACCCTGCCCCACCAAGGCCACAGCAGGCTCCTTGAGACTGGGACTAGCGCTGAGCCCACGAGGTGGGTGCTGGGGAAGAGGGTCTGCCGCCAGGCATTCTGGGTAACCACATGCAAAACGAGCAGGCGCCACGTGACTCGGAGCCCCCCCAGTCTCTCCACCCCCTGCAGAATCCACATCTGGGCCCCTCAGCCACAACAGGCCTGGCACAAGATGTCCGCCCCCCCACCAGGAAGCCCCTCTCCAAAAACCTTACTACTTGACTTCGATGCCCCCTCCTCCAGGCAGCCCCCCACACCATCCCCAGATGCAGCCTCCTCAGCTTTCCTTTGCAGATTTGCCTGCCAAGAAGGCCGAGGGCAAGACTATACTTTCAGGAATCATTTCTATAGTTCGTTACTAGAAAGGTTTCAATATTACTCAGCCATAAAAAACAATGAAATTGAGTTATTTGTAGTGAGGTGGATGGACCGGGAGTCTGTCATACAGAGTGAAATAAGTCAGAAAGAGAAAAATAAATACCGTATGCTAACACATATATATGGAATCTAAAAAAAAAAATGGTTCTGAATAACCTAGGGCCAGGACAGGAATAAAAACGCAGACATAGAGAATGGACTTGAGGACACAGGGAGGGGGAAGGGTAACCTGGGACGAAGTGAGAGAGTGGCATGGACTTATATACACTACCAAATGTAAAACAGATAGCTAGTGGAAAGCGGCTGCATAGCACAGGGAGATCAGCTCGGTGCTTTGTGACCACCTAGAGGGGTGGGATAGGGAGGGTGGGAGGGAGACGCAAGAGGGAGGGGATATGGGGATATATGTATATGTATAGCTGATTCACTTTGTTATAAAGCAGAAACTAACACACCATATACTCCAATAAAGATGTTTAAAAAAAAAAAGGGGCTTCCCTGGTGGCGCAGTGGTTGAGAGTCCGCCTGCCGATGCAGGAGACACAGGTTCGTGCCCCGGTCCAGGAAGATCCCACATGCTGCCGAGCGCCTGGGCCCGTGAGAGCCTGCGCGTCCAGAGCCTGTGCCCCGCAACAGGAGAGGCCACAACAGTGAGAGTCCCGCGTACCGAAAAAAAAAAAAAAGAAGGCCGAGGGCAGTGTGGGACATAGGCCAAGTGTTCCCAGCCTCTCTGGGGCAAGCTCTGCCCCTCCTCTAGCCTCAGTTTCCCCAGAGGGGGCAGGGTTTGGCATAAAGGATGCTCAGGCCCTCCTTCGCTCAGTCCAGCTCAGGGGTGCCCTGGGTTCAAGACCCCCAGCTCCACCCCTTCCATCCTGTGTGACATCCTTCCTTCTTCTTCCAGAGCCTCCAACTCCCTGGTCACCCCACCAGCTTCCCCACCCCTGACACCTCCACCCCCAAGCCCTGCCTCCCAGGCTTTGCTCTGGAGGTCTCCCCACACTGTCATGCAACCTGCACCCCTTTCTCTGGGGGGAGGCCCCTGACCCAGGCTCATCTGTCAAGGATGGAGGTCAGCTGAGCGAGGGACCAGCAGCTCCCCTTCCATCACCGCCTCGGGCTACAGCGCCAGGAGCCCCTAGACCTCCTGGACGCGGTGCCCCAGGCCCCTGTCATGTAAACGTGGCCTGGATCGAGGGGGGACAAGGGGGCCTCCCGAGAGGGGCTTATTAGCACATAAAAGGCCTGAGCATCAGAGGGTTGGGGGGCGGGCTCCCCCAGCCTCCTCTACTCCCTGTATCGGCCAGTAAACTGAGGCCCAGTGTGGGTCGGAGGCAGGGAGGGCTGCTAGGATCCCAGCCACGCCGCTGCCTCCATGCCCGCCGTGCCAGCCGCCCCGGCCCATGGGAGGGAGCCAGGCAGCCCCCACGCCGGGTGCGCTAATTCCCACAGCTGGCACCTGAGGGGGCGGCTGGATTATCAGATGGCATCGGCTGGCCCCCCGCCACCCGTGAGACTGTGCCAGGTGGAGGCGAGGGGTCCTGGGAACTCAGAACTGGAATGACGGAGACAGGGGACCAGCTCACGGTGCCTGAGTCTCCCCCGCCGTCAGCAGGGACCCAGCATGATGATTCACGTCTGTGGCTGAGGTCAAGGGCCGCAGAATTTCAGCATGGGGAGCAGGGGGAGTGGATTCACCTCCAGCCCCTTCCCTGCTCCACTGGGTTCGTCCAGGGACGGGGAGGCCACTCCCTCTCGCAGAGGTGAGAAGGCGTTTGCAGAATAAATGTGTCTGGCCTCGGGGGTCAGTTGGGGGCCAAGGAACCTCAAGTGTGGTTCAGTCACAGGTTGGAACCCAGCTGGGTCTCAGCTCCTCTTCTCAAAGCCTCAGATTCCAACTCTGTGCCGTGGGGATGGTCCTCGAGGCTGATGGGAGAACTCTAGCTCTGTACACAGCAGACACTGCATAGATGCATGCGGGCCGGCCCTGGGTCGGGCTGGGACCCTGCCCGTCCCTCAGGCAGCTCCACGGCTGACCAGGCACGGGCGTCTCATTGACCAGCCGCATCCTCCGGCCCCTTGGGCACAATCGATGCAGAAGCTGCTCCAGGCTTTTTGAAAAGTCATTTTCGCTCTTTGCCGGCCCCACTGAAAGCCCCATTGATCAGCCGATCGATGGCAGCTGTGGCCCAGCAGCCGCCCAGGGACCCAGCCTCACCCAGGTGGGCCCTGCAGGGGAGGCTGTGACGCAGAACCACAGGCCGTGGGGGGAGTCCTGGTCCTGGCCTCCGGCCCTCAGTGTTCCCTTTTGTCCCTGGCACGATGCCGAGGGGTGTATACTCAACCTGAAAGAGAACGTGACTCCACGCATGGTCTTTCTGGAGAGAACGGACTCCAGAAGGTGGGCTCCCCTTTCCTCCTGCCTGTCCCATCAGGCTTGCCTCCCTCCCCCCGTGACACCTGCACCATCAGGTCCCCCCAGCTCACTTTCTGAAGAACATCAGAGACAAGCTGCTTTGCTGCCTCAGAGGCTGGACGCCTGGGCCCCACTAGGGCGGCCAGACTCCTGGCCTCCCAAAACCCAGGGCTCACTTTTCTGAGTGTATATCAGACCCCGTGACCCACTGTCTCAAAGCCCTCCATTGGCTCCCCACACACACAACAAAATCCACAGTTCTCCCAGGCCCACGAGGCCCCGTGTGGTCCTCATCCATACCCAACCTCATCGCCCTCTGGCTCCCCTAGCTCACTCCCTTCCAGGCACACCAGCCTCCGGGTTGCCCCTGGTCCCACCCCAGGGCCTTTTCTTTCCGGCTGCGTTGGGTCTTCGTTGCTGTGCGCGGGCTTTCTCTAGTTGTGGCGGGCGGGGGCTACTCTTTGTTGCCATGCGTGGGCTTCTCTTGTTGCAGTTGCAGAGCACGGGTTCTAGGCGCGCGGGCTACAGTAGTTGTGGTGCCTGGGCTCAGTAGTTATGGCTCGCGGGCTCTAGAGTGCAGGCTCAGTAGTTGCGGAGCACGGGCTTAGCTGCTCCACAGCATGTGGGATCTTCCCGGACCAGGGCTCGAACCCGGGTCCCCTGCATTGGCAGGTGGATTCCTAACCACTGCGCCACCAGGGAAGCCCCCACCCCAGGGCCTTTGCACATGCTGTTCCCTCTGCCTGGCACATTTTTCCCTACTTTTCCCAACTCATCTCGTTTGGACATCATCATATTTATACCTTTAAGCAGCCCATTGTCTGCCTTCCTTGGATCCTGGGGGTTGGCCTCCTTCTCTGCCCTTTTCCCTGTAGCCCGCACAGGCCCTGTATACCGTGGTGCTCGATATATGTTTGCTAATCAAACAAAGGCCAAAGACTCGAGGTCTTTGAGGTGCTAGAGTCATGGGGAGCAGAAAGCTGCCCCCAGGTGGGGGAGTGAGGACCCCAGACAGGCGGGTCCCCAG
The DNA here is from genome assembly GCF_059928025.1 of Delphinapterus leucas. NCBI lineage: Eukaryota > Metazoa > Chordata > Mammalia > Artiodactyla > Monodontidae > Delphinapterus > Delphinapterus leucas. Next base: position 18,550,261 of record NW_028322234.1, read on the forward strand.
GAGACGCCTACACCCCCACACACGCCTGAGCTCTGGCCGCCTAAATGGACCATTTTTCTCCCTTCCCTGCTCTAAAATAGTGACGGCCTTGCTGTGTTGGCATTCCCGTTCCAAATTGGCGCCTCGCCCCTGCTCAGGGTGACGCTTATGCAGGGGAGTGGGCCCCCACCCCAAACGGCGTCTGGTGAGAGCAAGACAAAGCCTTCATTTCCTCCGTTAGCACCGAAGCCTGATATGCAAATGCTCGCAGATAGAGATAGAAATTCTCACTAAGGAGTGAATGACTGACTTGGGATGGTTCCCAGACAGAGGGCTCCCCGCCCCCGCCCCGCCACACCTTCACCCCCAGCTGCTCACCCTACCGGCCCCCTGCCAACGTCCACCCTGCAGGCAGCCCCCCCCAAAGCCCAGGTGACCCTTACCCGCCACCGACCCACCCACCACCCCTTCCCCAGCAACACCCAGCCCACAGCTAATCATCTCCAATCGGGCGACTGTCAAGTCATTAGATGCTAATAGCAAAAGCCACTAATTAGGAGTCTCACCCAAAATGGGGGTGGGGTGCTGTGCCACCTTCCCAGACTGGAAACTGAGGCACAGGCAAGGCGGGCAGGGGAGTCTGTGTCCCCCTCACTCCCTGTGGCTCTGCCTCTATCTCCCTGCTCTGAGTCCATGCACAGCTCCTACTAAAGGCGCTCAGACCTGCCAACAAAGATCCCAGGAAACAGCCCCAAGGCCCAGCGTGGGCCGAGCTCACCCATCCCTGCCTGCCACCCCCAGCAAGACCCCTGAGGCCTCAGTGTCCTCCCCCAGCTTTTCTAGGGGCCAAAAGACATGTCCCCATCCAAGGCCTGGCCACCTTCCTCCTGCTGGCGGGACGTGGGGAGGACCTCCCAGAAAATTAGGGCCCCAAGGTGATGCAGGATCAGCTGAGAAAGGACAATTATGGCCTTGTGTGTGGATGGGTAAACTGAGGCATGGGCCCCAGAGCTGAAGTAAGAGGTAAACAAATGGGGCTGGGTGGGCGGGAAAAGTAGGGTGAGGGCCTCAGGGCCACCCCACCCCTCAGGCCTTGGTCTGAGGCAGGAGGAGGCCCAGGTGCACGGTCCTCGGGGCACACCTGCCTCGGTCACCCCACCCTCCTCTGACCCCTGGTGTGCACGGTGTCCCTGATGCTCCTCGGCCAGCCCCAGACGTGGCTGCCTCTTGGAGGGGGTCACCCCACTGGACCCGACTTCCTCATGACCACAGATGAGTCACTTTCTCTGGGTCCATGAAACGGGGGCCTAAGGGGGAGCCCGACCCACAGGGTGGGCAGATTAGGGGGTGCATGGCTGGGTTGGGGCGGGCGAGGGGCAACGTGGCCCAGGCGGTGGAACGAGCCCCTCGAAGCCAGGGTCCCTGCGTGGGAGGGGGTGTGGGGACAGGCACCCCCCCCAGGGCCGGCCGGAGCAGAGCTCAGACTCTGGCTTCTGTGCTCCCAGCCTTCAGCTGCGCGTCTGCCACGGAGCAGCCACAAAGGCGGCTCTGCCCCTTCCCCGCATGGCCCACCAGGTGGGGGACGCAGCCAAGCCCCCTCTGGATCCATCTTCCAAAGAGACAATTTCCCCAAAGCAGCACCTTGGGGGGGCAAGGCTGGCCGAGTGCCAGGTCCTGAGGAGGAAGAAAGGGGAAGGAGGGGTGTCCCGGAGGAAAGCTGCTGCGAGGCGGGACCCCCCAGCAGGCCCAGCTCGGGAGCTGCAGAACCAGCCGTCGGCCCTGCAAGAAGCCTGTCTTCCAGAGCCCCGTTCACGCACCTGCCGTCCTGAGGAAAACCACCTTTGAACCCATGACCTCGAGGGACCCGTGAACCTCCCGGGACGTCTGCTGGGGGGTCCCGAGGTCAGAGACGGCCGCCCCTTCCCCGGCCCAGCTCCCAGGCAGGCTGGAGGGCCCCCCCGCACCGCCCTGCGTCCTGAGCTGGTCCCCAGCCTCGGGTCCTTCCTCTGCAAACTGAGCAGCCTGGGGAGGGGAGAGGCCCACTGCAGGGAGGGACCAGGGCTGGGGACAGGGAGCCTGTGGACCCCAGCTTCAGCGCCCAGGCCCCCCACAGGGTGGGGGCATCTCAGAACCAACCCCCAGCCCCGCATTGTGGTTCCCCCCCTAACGTCGCGACTGCTGCAGATGTGAGGGCCTGGTCCCCGAGGCTCCCCCATTTGCCCACAGGGGCTGCGTCGGTTTCCTCTCCCCCTCGGGGGCCTCTGATTCCCTGGGGTCACGCCCATGCCTCGCCCGTCCACACCGCGCCCTGCTGCCATCCGCAGGGCTGCCATCCACAACCCACCGGCCCACTTCCTGGAGGAGGCGCGGGGGCTCCGAGCAGCCAAGCTGCCCACCCGAGGGCACAGCCGGGCTTCCCGGATCCCCGAGTCCAAGCCCCGGCCCCCCACGGCCCCCCAGACCCATGGATTCTCACTCTCCAAGCCACCCCCCACCCTACCCCGCAAGCCGGCTGGTCGAGCCTCTTCCAAAGGAAACAAAAAAGCCTCATGCGGCAAAATATGGCATCGCCCCCTTCAAAGCCGGTTCCCCGGAGTCCTGGGCGAGGCTGGCAAGGACAGGGTGCCTGACATTCCCCGCCATGGGGAAGATGCTGCCCCAGTCGCCATCTTCCCACCCGGTCGCTTGAGAGGGGAACGTGGCTGCTGTCCACACCCGAGGGCAATCAGAGCCTCCACCCGGGTCCGCACCACTGGGTCCACCCAGGCTACAGGCCCCCAACCAGGTGGGGGCCCCGGGGACGGCGGGTGTCCTGCCGGTGCCAGCTCTGAACCTCGATGGCCCCTCTGCACCGAGGACGGCACGGTGCCCATGGGACCTGGCCGCGTCCCCCCAGCAGGAACCCACCGGGCTGGAGGAGGGGGCGGAGGAGGAGTTGCCGGGTGGGCAGGGAGGGCAAGCTGTGCCCCCACTGGTGTGGAGTGTCTGCCCCCTCACCGGAGCCCCCGGGACAGCCAGAGCCGGGCCGCACACGCAGACACTCTAAAGACATGCGTGCATCCCACATACAGATGCACCTGCTCCCCAGATGCCAATCTGCACACACAGATATACACACGCACCTCAGACACCACGTACATTCCACACCCAGACACACTGCTGCAAACATGCATGCACCCCGCACACGTGTGTACTCCAGGCACACTCACGTGGGCGCGTGCAAACGTCCAGGGCCAGGGTCGCTGTGCACACGTAGGCACACGAGCGTCTGTGTGGCAGGGTGACGCATGTGCTCCACACACACAGTTCTGCACCTCCCAGGGCCCCAGGACCCCTGAAAATCATGGGCAAGAACACGCAGCTACACGCAGTGACACATGCAGACACACCCTGCAGCCCAAAGAGACTCCTGGGTGCCCCCGGGTCCCCCACGTACACAGATGCACCCGCAGCCCCACGCTCGGCCCGTGAGCAGCCAGCCAGGACCCTTGGCCCAGTCCCACCCGGGCCGCAGACAGGTCCAGAGACACCCGGCAGCCAGCCCGGGAGTGTCCGGCCCAGGCAGGGGCCGGCCGGAGAAACGGCTGGACAGCCGGCTGGTCGGGGTGCCGGGGCCAGGTGGCTGGACTGCGCTCCGCCCTTTGGCTGCGGCGGAGGTGGGTGCAGGGCTCCCTGGCAACGTCCGCCAGCCTCACGTGTGCAGGAAATACACGGCACAGCAGGAGAACGCAACTGGGGAGACATAGCCACATACACATTACCTCGGCGCGGGTACCAGGCCCGGCCGGGCGAGGGTGGCCGGCCTCACTGCGGCGCCACCTGGGCCTGGCGGTCCCCCACCTGAGCGCACTCATCCCCTCCCACCCCTGCTCCTCTGCTGGCTGCCTGATCGCCCACCACCCGAGCCCGCCCAGCCCTGGCTCCATCCCCGTCCCCACGGTGCCTTTTGTGTGCACCCCTGTCTCCGGCCCGGCCCCGTCCCTGCGTTCCCCGTCACCTCCGCCTGCCGCCACCACCAGTCTCTCTGTTTCGACCCTATCCTTGTCTCTCCCCGCACAGGCCCGTCTCTGCCCGCGGGACTGCCTCCTGCGTGGGGCCCGCTCAGTGACTCCACACCTCTCCCCGCACCCCCCGACCCTGGCAGCTGCCCCTGGGACTGGGCGCCCTCAGGAAATCTCCATTCCGGGTGCCCTCGGACCCCAAGGCCGGACAGCACCCCTCCTCCTGTGACTGACACATACCCTGTCACTGAACGCAGATTCCAGTCCAGACACCCCTGGACATGAAACCTCCTGAGGGGCCCCCGGGCCTCCAAGGCCCCCTTTGGAAGAGCCCCTGAACCTCAGCGATGGATGGAGCCCCAATTCTGGACCCAACCGGGCTTCTTGGGCAAGTGGCTCCCCAGGGCCCCAGACCCCATCGCAAGATGTCGGGGAGGTCATCTCCCACCAAGGATGCCCCAGGCAGAGAAGGGGGAGGAGAGGTAGGAGAGGAAGGCCCTGACAGCCAGGGTCTGCTCTGGACAGCAAGGCCGTCCCCTCGGACGGCTGGTCGGAGCGGGGCTATCAGGTCAGCAACAGGAGGCGGCCGAGTGGCCGGCCGGAGCCCAGCCCCAGGGGCTACCTCCTTCCCGGCCGAGATCCTGCCTGCGGCCCAGTGGCAGGTGGGGCAGCAGGCGGCCCCAACGACCCCTTTCTGTCCCCGTTCGAGGCTCCTCGCGTGTCTGGCGTTTGCTAGAACAAAGGACAGGCCATGCCGGGACGGAGATTCCGGAGCTGAAACCAAAAACTTGGGCCGGGGAAGTGCTGCCCGCTGGGCTCCCTGCTCGGCCGGCCGCAAGGAAGAGCCTTAATCAAACCCACATGTGACCAGCGGGGCGGGCCGCATGGGGGACCAGCTCCATGATGGCCCGGCCAACCCTCCTAGGCCCGGGGTCTCTGCCCTCGGCCCCGGGGCCCAACCCCACAGCCAGGCAACGGACGGGGGTGTCTGGGCGTGCTCCCTGCCCCCACCCAGGACGCTGACTGCCCTGGTCCCAGGCCTGCCTCAAATATGGCCCTTTATGCAACTTTCCAGCGGAGGATGGAGAACGGTGGGGGACAGTGAGGGGACGGCGGGCTGTGGAAGGCGGTGCGGCTGGCGCTTGAAAACCAAGAGAAGGTGACTGGTAGCAGAGGGTCATGGGGCGGGGAGGCCAGCGGCTCTGCCCCCACGTGCAGCCCGGCTGGCCTTGATGCGACCGTGACCCTGACCGTGGGGCTGACCGGGAGCAGCAGGACCCCGAAGCCCCATCTCCCACGGATCCCCGGCCCGCTCCAGCCTCCCAGACCCTGGGTGGCCCGAGGCATCTGCAGCTGTCCAGGATGTGGTCAGCCACCAGCAAACTTTTCTCACTCGACAAATAAGGGCTTCTGCTGCCCCCCAGATGGCACTCAGTGCCTGACACCGAGGAGGACTGCAGGCAGGCGGGCGTGGCAGGCTGGGCACAAGGCCACCTGGGTCCCTGCCCCAGCTCTGCTCCCCTGGCCGTGACCTTGAGCCAGCCGCTCGGCCCCTCTGTGCCTCAGTTTCCCCACCAGCGCCAGGACAGGAGAGGACGCCACCTGGTCAGGACTCCCGGGACAGACCCCCAGCCCCCTTGGTGCCTCAGTCTCTCTATCCCTGCAAAGCAGGAACCAGGGACCCCCTGCAGCGAATGTGGACGCCGGGCCGTAGGGAGGGACATTCTAACTTCCCCAAGTTCATCTGGGGACCCGCCGGCAGAACGCACTCCTGGACCCCTCCCCCGAGGGGCCACGGTCCCCCACCTCCGGGCGCGGCTCAGTGACAAGGTTCCCGGGAATCCCCACCAACTCTAAAGCCAGCGGGGGTCCCTGGAGAGGCCAGAAGATGCTGTGCCCCAAGTCCGGGGAGGGAACTCAGGGCCGCACTGCATCTGAGGGTGCCAGAGGGGATCCCCAAACTCCAGGGCCGGCGGCGCGCCGGGGCATGCAGGGCGCCCAAATCTGCAGGCGGCGGGGCGCCCTGGGGGTAGATGCACACGGAGCGCGAGTCCCCCAAACTCTGGGGGCCGGAACTCCCTGGGGGCGCCCGTGGGAAGCGGGCGCCCCCACTCCGGGGGCAGCGCGCAGGGTCGCCCCGAGCCCGGGGCGGGAGACCAGGCTGGGATGGGGTCGTCCGGAGTCTCCCGGCGCCCGGTCCCCGCCCGCGGCCACGCTCACCTGGGGTTGCTGCGGTTCCAGTAGACGGCGTAGCGGTCCGAGTTGGCGCGGGCGGCGTCCTCGGCGCGCGCGAAGGGCGGCGGCGGCGGCAGCGGCAGCAGCAGCAGCAGCAGCGGCAGCAGCGGGCGCTGCGCGGGCGCCATGGCCCCGGTCCGGCCGCCGCGCTCGCCTGGCCGCCGCCTGCCAGCCGTCTCCGCCTCCTCCGCCGCCGCCGAGCGGGCGGGCGCGGGGCGGGCGGGAGGAGGGAGCGCCGGCGCTTGGAGATCCCCAGCCGCCCCCGCCTGAGCGCGCGCGACCTCGGGCGCCGGAGAAGTCAGGCGGCGGCGGGCGGGGCGCCGGGGTCGCCCCGGGCGCCAGCCCGGCCGCTCGGACTCTGAGAGCGCGGGCCGTCGCCGCCGCACCGCCGGGGAGGGGCCGGGACTCCGGCCTTTGTCCCGCCCGAGCGCCGGGAGGGCCGCGGGCGCCCCCTCCTGCCGTGCCCCAGCCGCGCGGGGGCTGGGAGGGGGGCTCCAGCCCCCGCCGCGCCCCTACCTCTCCACCCCCCGCCCCGCCCCGACTTTCCGGGACGCGTCCCCGCGTCGGGCTGCCTGCACTCCCGGGGTCCTGCCCCCCCAAGCCCCCCGGCCACCCCAACTCTGCGGGGCCCTGCATCTGCCCCTGTCATCACGAGACCAGGCCGGGGTCGCTGAGTTACTCTCAACCACCTCCATTCAAGCCACCAAGCGGGTCTCCAGAGCCTGGCCTGGCGCCAGAAGCAGAAGACACAGAGATTGCTCACCCCCATCTCCCCTCCCTCATTCAAACCCAGACCCCAAAATCCTAAACCAGGCCCAGCCAATGCCGTACCACCCCGCCCAGCCTGGTGAAGAGTTTTACTGTCAGGCTGACCAAAGTCCAAAGCCAGTGTCCACTGCTGCCACCCAGGGGGACCGCAGGGCAGTCACTTCTCTCTGAGTCTCTGTTTGTTCATCTAGGAAACAAAATAGGAATCCTGACCTCAGCCCCTAAGGGTGCCAGGCATAGTAGGTGCCCAATACTCCCAGCAGCCCAGAGTTGGGTCCAGGCCAACAGCAGGTGGGAGCACCGGTGTCTGACCGGGGTGGAAGATAGGAGAGGCGTCAGGCGGAGGGTGCAGCTTCAGCAAAGGGCTAGCTAGAGTGCCTGATGGGTTCGGGGCACTCAGTGACCACTCCCGGAGGAAGGGGGCAAATTGCTGACTGTGGAACTGGGAGACTGTCCTTCAATTCTGTGCTCATTCATGCCATAGTCTCCCTCACCAGACTCTGAGTCTGTGGAGGTACGCTGTCACCAAGTGCTGGCAGGAAAGTGCCAGAGGTGCCCAGCCAGATTCCACTTCTCTGGCTTTGTTTCACTCTCCCAGGCCTGGCGCAGGGTCTGGGAGCCAAGAGCTGGAAGGTCCCCATGTGAGGGATTATCCAAACTCCTCGCAAGAACCTTGAGAGGCCAGAGACCGGCAAACTAAGTTTTGCCCCAGCCAGGCGGGGATGGTAAATGCACCCGCCCCAGCTACACATTTCCGATATGCTGTGGCCATGTTCCACACGTGCCCTGAGCTTCCTGCTCTCCTACCGGCACTCACCCCTCTTTGCTTGGGCTGCACCGTGCCTGGGAGGCCTTCCCCGCTCTTCCTGTAAAATTCTGGTTCCTCCTTCAAGGCCCGTCGTCCTCCCTGTACTTCAGTCACCCCCCAATCTCCGCCCACAAGGTTCTCTGTTCTCTGCCCTCCAGGGAGCTCTGCCCATCTGTTTGGGGTGTTCTGGCTTCTGGGTCTTGTCCATTGACTGCAGGTGCCCAAGTTTGAAGTCCCAGGGCTGGCTGAGGTGGCTCCACAGAGGAGGGTGGGAACCTGCCCCCAGGTGGTGGGTGGGGCCGGCCCGGGAGGCCGAGGGAGGACCAGAACTGGCCCAGGGTCACGTGGCAAGGCCCCAAACAGACCATCTGGACACCGCTGGAGTGAGGGCCTGGGGCTCCAGCCACACAGGCCAGGCTCGGCCCGGGATGGCTGGTCTGGCTCTTTGGGAAGTGATGGGGCCACCACTCTGGAAGGCGTGGGGCCTGAGCCCAGGAAGAGGGGCTGCGAGCCCAGGGGTGCCAGGCCTGGCCGGCAAAGGGGTCCACCCAGAAGCTCTCTCTGCCCTGGGACGAGAGCACCCTCCATGGCATGGGACCTCATGGATGGGTGAGGGTCTCTTCTGTCACACCCAGCAGGACTTGGACCCGCAGGGTTGCAGGGGTGTGGGAGACAGAAGGGCACAGCAGGTGAGGGGACATCCGGCAAAGGCCCGGATGGGTCGGCTCATTTGCATGCAGGGGCCACCGAGGCGAGAGCCGCCGCCGCCGCCGAGCGGATTTGAGCAGAAGCTCCGTTTTCCTTCTGTTCTTGTCTCTCTCTCAAGGTCAGAGCCCGAGCAGGGACAGGAACAAAGGCGCACGTCCCCCATTCAACCTCCCTGCGCCCGCCGTGCTCCCGGAGGAGGGGCCCCCGGGGAGGGGAGGGGAGGGCAGAGCAGAGCTGCTCCACGGTCCGGCCCCGGGCAAGGCGGGGACGGGGCCGTGGGAACAGCTGCCCAGCTGCCCTCGCGGACCCCTGCCCGATGGGTCCCGCTGTGGGCCCCCAAGAGGCTCTGTCGCCTCCCAGAGTGGGTGGCCATCCCAGCCTCCAGGCTCTGCCAGCAGGGGGGGTCAGCTAAGGTCAGGGGTCGTTCTGGAGTAAGCTTCTGCTGGAATCAAGGGTCAGTGGTCAGGCTCACTTTGGGGACCGGGGTCAGTCTTAGGTTCAAGGTTCAATCAGGGTCAGGGGTCACTCAGAGTCGACTGTCAGCCCCAGGCCCAGACCCAGGGCAGGGTTTTTGATGGGGTCTGTCCCCGTCCACTGCAGTCTGCACTCCTGGGCTCAAAGGTCCACCTCAGACTCAGGGAGGGTTTTGTCCGAGCCAGGCCCAGACCTGCCCCTAGTCTGTGCCCAGCACCTCTGCTCCAGCACCCACTGCCCACCGCCCACCAACCCTGACCGATCACCCCTACCCACTGTCCCCTGCCCACCCCCACTGGCTCCTGACCCACCACTGGTCACCCACCGCCCACGAGCTCCAACACATCACACAATACCCATCACCCTCTGCCCACTGACCCCCGGCCCAGTGCCCACCACCCATTACCTGTCGTCCCAGCCCACAGGGTGAATTCCCAGGGCTTGGCATCAGCGACCAGTGCCGCCTCAACCTTCAAAGGCCACAGCGCTTTGGAGAAAGCTAAAAATATGCAGGCAAAAATTTCTCATTACAGAAAATATTGGACCCAGTCCACCGCCCACTCCGGCTCGAGTGCTTTTCAAGAGGCGGGATGGGGTCGCCGGGGAGGGCGGAGGGCCTTGGCGGGTCTGGGGCTTCACTGAACCAGTTCAGAGCGGGTCTCAAGGAGAGTTCTCCAGGCTGTGACTGAGCATAAACAAACTAACCTGTCCCTTTCTCTTGCTGGTAAATTAAAATTCCCACCCTCATGTCCAGTGTCCAGTCAGGCCCTTGAAACCTCAGCCCGGACCTCAGATTCCTGCAAGCTCCACAGCCAGGGCAGCGCCGGACCAAGCAGGCGTCATCCCAGCTATTCCCCCCCCTCCCCCCTCCCCTCCCTCCTCTCCACCCTCCTCCCCCTCCCAGCCCCAGGGCCCTGGACACAGACCCCCTCCTCCCAGTGGTCACCTGGCAGTCTGGGGGCTAGACCACTGCTGTCCAAAAGAACTTCCCACAAGGATGGACAAGTCCAACACAGGCACCACCAGCAGCTCCACATGGCTACTGGGCACATGAAATGTGGTCAGTGCGATTGAGGAACAGGACTTCAGACTTCACCTACGTTTAATTAATGTGGATATAAATAGTTAGTCATGGTCACCATACTTGTGGCACAGCTCTGGGTGGAGTCGTGCCCGAGTGGGCACCTGGACCGCCACTCTTGTCCGGGACCAGGACATCAAGGCCTGTGTGGAGAAGGGAGGTGGCGGCTCAGACAGCGCAGAGAGGAGACGTGGGTGGGGCTGAGCCCCCGGGTAGGATGGGGGATCAGGGGAGGGGTCCTGGGAACCCCAGGGAGGGCACAACTCCCTCGCCTGCTGACCCCAGGGGAGCGGGGGCCACGTCCGAGGGAGAGCACGTCAGAACCAGCAGAGGGGCTCCCACCTACAGGGAAGACGCCTGGCCTTGACCAGCTTCCCCGCCCCCTCCCGGCCCCAGTCCCCAGATGGAGAACCGAGGTTGGGGGCGAGGCCGTCTAGCTGCACAGCGACGCTCCCGGGAACCAGAGACCCCCAACGTGGCCCCCGGGCCGAAGGGGCTGCTTTGCTGCGCGTCAGTGGGCACTCCTAGGGTGGGGGCTGGGGGACGGAGGTGGTGGGAGGGGCCTCGAGGGCGCCGGGCTGTTGGTCCGCGCACCCTCACCCGGCGCGGGCTTGGGACCCGCTGCGGGCGACACCCGTGTATGCGCGCGTGTGGGCTTGTGCCCTGTGTCCGTCCCGCACGCCTGGCGGCCGTGTCGCCTTTCCTCGCAGCCGTGTCATGCCTGTGCCCGTGTGTGAGTGCGGAGAAGGTGCTGGAAGGCCTCCCGAGCCGGCATGCACACGCACACGCGGCCCTCCAGCCATCCGGGCCCGGGGGCCTTTCATCTCGCGCTGACAGGCCCCTCTCCCGTCTCTTAGCCACCGAGAACTTCCCGCTAATAGTGCATTAACCTTGGCGGGGGCTGCCAATTACTCGGCACTAACGCCGGGGGCGCGGTGCGCGCGCGGACGGCGCTGACAGGCGCAGGGGCCGGGAAGCGGGCGGGGCTCCCCCCCACCCGAGGGGGGCGGGCAGGAGGCGCGGGGCTGCGGGGGCACGCGGTGTGTTCCCGCCTCCGGATGGCAGAGCGCCGGGTCTCTCCTGACCTCATTATAGTAATTAATGTGCCTTTTGAAGCTCGAGAAATCGCTCAGAGCTGTGGGAAAGGGGCGCAGATCACGGGGTGGGGGCTGGGGGCGGGCCGTGGACGGTGTCTGAGCGCCTGTTAAAAGCGTGTCCCCCCCCCAAAAAAAAGCGTGTCCCAGCGGGTCAGACACGGAGAGAGACAGAGTGACAGAGAGGGACAGACGGAAACCCAGGGAGGCTGAGTGAGAGGCGGTGCAGATGGAGAGAGACACCAACAGGGAGATGAGCAGAGGTTCAAAGACAGAGACGCAGAGACAAAAAGACAGAGATGCATGGAGAGAGACCCACAGAGTGAACAGACGGGGAGAAAGGGCGGCCAGAGCCCGGGGGTCAGGGGGCCTGACATCTCAGGGCCTCCCAGGGACTATGGCCTCACTTTCTCAACCCTCCCTGGCTTCTGGGGACCGGCTCGCCACTCCGTACAGGACCCTCCCAAAGAATGGGGGTGGCAGGGGCAGTGAGGACTTCCTGGAGGCGGCAGCTGGGCACCAGAGCGGGGAGAGGAAGTGTGAGCAGACTTGGAGCAGGGTCGGGGGCTGCCAACAGAGATGCCCAAGGAAGCCAACTGGGGGCCAAGGCAGAGGACCCTGGCTGGAGAGAGGGGTGGCCAGCTGACCATGACAGCTCTTCCGCAGGAACCCGGGCTCAGGCCGGGCCAGGAAGACCAGCAGGACTGCAAGGTAGACGGGCCACAGGGGCTGATGGGTCTTGAGTGGGCAGCAGGCTGGGGCCATCCCATGGTGGCCATGGCAACAAGGTGGGGTCGAAAAGTCGTGCGAAACAGGGCCCCCGACTTCGAAGTACTTCCCCACCTGTACAACGATTTGCCTCAGGCCACCCCGAGACCACAGGCCAGCATGGTAGAGGCCGGGCAGCACAAGGCTGCCACCTGGTGGCAGCTCCTCCTAATGACAGCTCCGGCTAACGACACGGCCTCGGTGCCTCCGGCCAGCGGCCCGGGGAGACCTCAGGCTGTGGGCAGCCACAGGCCAGCCCCACCTCTCCCACTCTCCAGGACCACAATGACAGGGTGCGGGCGGGGAACAGGCCACAGCTGGACTCCGCCTAGAAGCAAGGCCCACAGAGGAACTCATCAAGCCCCTCACCAGGGTTGGGGACTGAGGTACCCCGATGGGACTCAGGTGCCCAGTATGGATCTCAGGTGGCCAGGATGGGGATTGAGGCACACCAATGGGGTGCAGGTGCCCAGGATGGGGCTCAGGTGGGAAAGGAGGTCAGGTGCCCAGGATGGGGGTCAGTTGCCCCAGTGGGATTCAGGTACACAGGATGGATCGCAGGTGGCCAGGATGGGCAGTCAGGTACCCCAGGGGGGGTCAGGTGCCCAGAATGGGGCTCAGGTGGGAAAAGGGTTAGGTGCCCAGGGTGGGGGTCGATTGCCCCAAGGGGATTATGGTGCCTGAAAGGGGTTCAAGTTCCAGGGATGGGGCTGAGGTGATCAGGATGGAGGCTGAGGTACCCCCCATGGGACTGGGGCGCCTAGGATGAGGGTCAGGTGCCCCAGTGGGACTCAGGCACCCACGATGGATCTCAGATGGCCGGAACGGAGGCCTGAGTGCCAGAATAGGCTTCCCGGGATGGGGGACCAGGTTCATCAGTGATTCCACAAGAGGCTGATGGGGGAGAGGCAGGGTGGGCACAGGGAGCCTCAGGCTGCAGAAAGCTCCAGACCCGTACACTACAGCCTGGGGTTCCTCAGGAAACACCCCCAAAATAGTGGTGTGAGTGTGGTGAGGCAGAGAGCATGGCCCTTAGGGGCCCCAGGCTGAAGGCATTATGGACAGGGGAACCCTGAGCAGGAGCTTTGCTGGATGAATAGGAGTTCTCCCTAGGCTCAAAAACAATGACTGGCAGGGTCTTTTTCCAGGCAGGTGGGAGTAGTTCTCCCCCATCTCTTTGTCTCCTTTGTGGGATTCCTCACGGGACCCTCTGGACACCTGAGGATGGGACCAAATGGTCACAGGTGGGAGAACTAAGGCCCACATGGAGCCCAGGTCTGCTGCCCACCCCCCACCTATGAGCCAGAGCGCTGGGTCTGGCCCACTGTGGAGCTGGGTACCAGCTACAGAACCACTGGCTGCCTTTATTGTCCTCAGCCCAGGGATATGGTGCTCCCAGACAGGCCCCCCAGCCCACCCGCCTACCAGGCCTCAGCTTGGGGCTGCCGCATCCCCACCAGGAAGGGTGATCGGCACAAGTCACAACGTGGCCAGGGGACCTCAGAGTTCTGCGTGCTGCTGCCGGGGACCCTCTGGCTTCCAGCCGGTATCCTGGGCGGTCTTGTCCGGGGGCAGGGCTGGGGCGGCTTCTGGCAGGCCGGGCAGGCCCCACACAAGCTCTTTGGCGGCAGGAGAATCAGCAGGGCATTCCAAGCCCTGGGAGGGGCCCTGTCTCTCGTCCTTCCCACAAGGCCGCTGGAAATGCTGCCTTCCCGACCTGTACATCTGGAAACGAGAGGTAGGAGGTGAGAAGTGTTGGGTGGGGAGCCCGCCCCGTCCCCGCCCCGCCCCCGCCCCACTGTGCCTGTGCCTCTAACATGCCCAGCCCCCACCCCCAGCCTGCAGACCCTGCCAACTCCCTACCCGGGGGAAAGGGGTGCCCCAACCAGGAGATGCCGGGACCAGAGGGATTCCCAGGCCATACCCGCACCTCCCTCGGGGGGCTTGGAAAGTCAGAATCGTCCTGTGGTCTCTCAGCTTCTGTGCCTGAGCCCCCGATAAGCTGGGGTTAAACAGGCCATCCCTCCCCGCTCAGGCCCTGTCAGTGGCCCTGAGCCCAGTGGCCACTGGGTCACCTCCGTTGTCAGCCCTCTTTCTTTGTCTCTGCCACTGCCTCTGCCTGGGATGCTCTACCCCTGGCTGGGGCCGTGGAGAGGCCGTCTCTGACCCACCCCCCAGCTTTGGTAGCACCTCGCAGTTCATTCTCCACCTCTGACACTGATCTTGGCCTTCGGGGTCAGGCCCAGAGCAAGTGCCCACTGACTCAAGCACTGCAGCCCATTCCCATCTTAAAGAAATGGGAAACTGAGGCTGGGAGATGGACGTCCCTGGGACAAGGCCACACAGCCTGCGACGGCAAAGCCAGGCCCGGCCACTGTTGTGTGCTGACCGCACCGAGGACCTCACCGGCCGACAGTCTTCCTAACTCTCTGGCCTGCTGACCCCACCCCCCCCAACCCAAGGAGCCCCTGAAGGTGTGTGGAGGGCTGCCTTACCATCTCAGGTTCCTTGTTTCAAAGACCGTCTCCTCGTCGCTGTCCAGCGATGCCATCTCGGTGGGGTCCTCGGTGTTGGCCAGGAGCCCGTACCTCCTCTGCTGCGGCTTTTTCAATCTGGAAGCAGACCCAGGCTCGCTCAGCGGCCCTCTCATGGCCCTTCGCTGGAGCTGCTGACACCCTGCCCTGCTTCCCACCTTCTCTGATAATGCTCGTCTGCTCGACTCCCAGAGTCTTGCTGTGAACTTTCCGGTTCCAACTGCGTTTCTTCTCATAATGGTCACAATCGTTATGAGTTGCTGTGCACATCTCCCTTGGCAGGCCCCCAGGGCGTAGGCCCTTGGGCGAGGACCCCTGGGAGGGGGGCGCTGTAATTCCATTTTACTAATGAGACGACTGAGCCTTAGAGAGAGTTTGCCAAAGATATCAAGTAGAAGGCTGTCACGGGCAGAAGCCCCGGCTCCTGACCACCACCAGGGAAAGCACGGGACCCTCTGTGGTGGATGTGGCACGTATTCAGATGGGAGACGAACATTGTGTACCCACAGCAGTGTCAATGCAAGACAGAAAAGGCCCCTTCAGAGCATCTGGATATGATCAGCTCTGCGTGACAAAGGCCCTCTGGAGATCAGCCCCAGAGAGGAAGCCAAACGGGGAGGACGGGCCTGAGGAGGGGGTCGGGGTCACGGGCCTGCAGGGGGCAGGGCGTATGCCGCGGGGAAGGCAAGGGGGTCCTCAACTCTTGGGGAGAGCGTGGGCAGAACCTAAACACTGACGATCACGGCCAGCTCTGGGCTGAAGAAACAGGAGGAGCAAGGTGCGGGGGCAGGCTCCCGCCGGGCCCTGGTCAGGCTGTGGGCGTTAACTACAGGAAAGGATGCGGCCAGGCCCGCGTGGCAGATGCAAGTTGGGTTAGTGGGCGCTGCGCTCGTCGTCACCGGGCTGGGGGAGCCGCAGAGGGTCCCGGGAATTCCCGGTGCCCTCATCATCCCGCAACCTCTAGTCTCGGTGGCTGCGTCTCGAAAACCAACCCCAACATCCCGAAGAAGCGGCTCGTCACGTGATTGCATGACCCCACCCACTCACCACCCACGTCCCCACCCACTCACCACCCACGTCCCCACCCACGTGACGATGGCGAACCGCGCCGGAGAGGCGGGGATTTCGCGCCGCAGCACTTGGGGCGCGAGGCGCGCGCCCATTGGCCGCGCCAGGGCAGCGGCGGCGGCGTGCGCCTGACGCACCTGAATGCCCGGATGAGGAAGTAGAGCACGGCTAGGACGATGAGGCCCGTAACCACGTAGAGGGAACGCAGAAGCGGCGAGTCCGGAGAGCCCAGCGGCCAAGGGTGTGTGGTGTTGTGCGGCGCGCCCGGCTGGGTCCCGTTCTTCACGACGGGATGCGGCAAGAGCGTGGCCTGCGTGCGGCGCAGTGACGGGGGCGTGGCGTCCGCGGCTCCGAACAGCTGCACCGACAGCAGCAGCGCCGACAGCAGCAGGAGCCGCGGCGGCAGCACACGCAGCCCCATAGCCCGGCGGAAGCGGTAGCCGCGCGCGCCCGCCCCCGCGAGGAGCAGTCACTCACTGGCGCCGGGGCGGGGCCAGCCAATGGCCCGCGGGGGCGGGGCCTGGCTCCCGGAAAGGCCCGGCCCGCCACCGCCCCCGGCCGCTCACCTCGCTTCACCCGAAGCAGGGAGGTACCCCGCGCCCCGCCGGCTCCGCGAGCACCCCGCCCCCGAAGGCTCGGAGCCGCAGTTCTGTGTCCCCGGCCCAGAGCGTGAGCACCGCGGCCGCCCCGCAGGGGGACTACGATGAGGGGACAGGCGCGACCGTGCCCTGCGGGCCTCCCTCCCACTTAGGCCCTGGAACTCTCGCGTCCCCGCCCCCAGTCGCCCTGGGCTTCGGTGACACCAGCACGGTGGCCCGCTGTCCCTGGCCCTCCAGGAGGGGAGACCTGTCCCGGCTGTGAGCCTGGGCATCCCGCCTTTGGCGGGGGCCAGGAGGAACCAGACACACCCCGTGGGAGAAGTGGGGGGGGTACCGGTGACCCGGACCTCACCCTGCTGAGACTTGAGGTAATTCTCCCAGAGCCCAAGGCAGCTAGAACCGGGGCTCAGCCCCAACGTTCTGCACCCCACGACCAGGCCTGGAGGCAAACAGCCTGGGAAGGCAGGCCGGCTCCGGGGGCGGACAAGCTGAAGGTGCCCGGGGTTACTCTGACAAGGCCTCTGCCTGGCTCCGGGGGACGCGCCGCCAAGGGACCACCTCCTCCACGGCTCCCTCTGCCCGAGAGAACTGCCCCGGGGGGGCAATGAACTGCCGCCTGGCCTTCCGGGTCTGGATCCAGCTCGTGGCCAGAACGAAGGCCCCAAGAGGAGGCTATCTCTAGCGAACTCCCCTCCACAGCCCCTCCGGCCAGGCCTCAGGCTGAAGCTCAGCGTCCGCCCTCCACGACGCACCCCACACCAGACTCAGATTTGTAGGTGTACACACCATCCCTTTATTCAAATGCACCTTCCACATTTGTCTTGTCACATCGCGAGTGAGGACTGGCCGCCGTGCCAGCACCACACGCCCATCCTCCTGGAGCACCTTGAAGCCCCGCACCCCAACCTCGCCAGTGAAGCACCTGCTGGAAAGACGGGAGAGGTGAGAGGGGGACACGAGGGCTGCTCCAGCAGGAGATGAAGATGCTGCCCCCGACAGGGGTCACACAGCCAGGACGGGGGAGAACCCACCACAAGGGCGCAGGGCCACAGGGCCACATGTCTCCCCCGCCGAGAAGCACTTACAGGTGACGGGCTGCAAGGGCAGGCAGCTGTGCCGCTGGCTCTTGCTCCCGGGTGAAGTTCCTCCTGGGGCAGTGACCCCAGGTCGTTGTTGCTCTCGGGTCACCCTTCCGGGTCGCACTGGCTTCCATTCAACCTGCCAAAGCAAAGGAGTGTTAATCCTGACACCCTGGCTGAGCTCACAGCCGCCCCTCCCCGACTCCCCCGAAACCATCCACAGCTCCTAGGAGGGTCTCAAGCTAGTCATCGGGGCCAACCCAAGAGGCCCCGCCACGGGCCAACGTGCCCAGGGCGGGCCTGCGCCTTTCAGATGGGCCAGGTCACTTTGTACTCTTAAGCAGAGCCAGCTACCCACTTGGGATGGAGCTGCTTAGAAATCGGCGCGGGCTCTGAGAAAAAACTCATGGCAGCAACAGACATCAGAGAGAGCTAGTTAGGAGTGTGACTCAAAGAGGTCTGGAAAAGACAGTCAATTGATGAACAAAAAATTCCAAAAGGCGGGGCGTTTGGTGGTCTCCAATCCTGCTCAACTGCCCGGGCCGCTCGCCTGGCTGCAGGCGGGGAAGGGCAAACGGCCGGGGTCTGCCTTTAGTTCTAGCTTGATTTTTTTTTTTTTTTTTTTTTTTAAAAAGGAAAAAGAAAAAGCAAAAAAGTCAAAGGAACATTCCCCGGGTACACGACTTTACTTTCAAATGAGCTCTCAACAAGAGGAGGGATGCGGACGAGCAAAAGGAGTTACCTCGAATTACAGGACTATCTCCACATATGAGCTAGCCCAGGGAGCAGCTTGCGTCTCAGAGGTTTCTGTTGGGCGCACAACACTTCTGTCCTCCGAGGGGCTGCAGCTTCCATAGGCTAGCAGAGAACGCTCAGAACTTGTAAAGCAACAGCAGAGCTAGCTAATGAGCCGGTCAGTCTGTGGTCACCCGGGGACCCTGCCTGTGTCTGCTCTCTGGCCTGCTTCTAGACTACGGAGTTCAGGGTCAGCGTCGGGCGCCCCCGTGTCCACCGTCCCTGCTAGGCTGCCCGCCCCATCGAGCCTTCTGGCTGCCACGGCCAGAAGCGCTCCGGGGCTGCCCTGCGGTCCGAGAGCCCGCTCCCATCACCCACCTGCTCGCCTAACTGGGGCCGGTGGTCGTTGGCTGTCACAGGGGCCCAGCCAGCGTCACTGACCCTGCCTTTCTCCTCTAGCTGTGGCAGCCTCGGGCGGGACTGCGGACCTAGTCCTCTAGCTGCCCTCTCCGCTCAGGTCTGCCTGCCTCGAGCCCCTGCAGGGCGCGTGTGGTGCAATCAAAGGGAGATGGTCAGAGCGAGGTTCATTCAGATGGTCTTTTAATCGGCTTCGTGAAGCCAAAGAAAACTGCGTACAAGAATTCCTTCACCACTTCAGATACAACATTGACGGGATATGCGTACGTCTTCCGGCAAAAAAGGACAATATAAATACACATTTTCAAGAACCTCTCGGGGATGTCTGCAAGTCTACTGTGGGTCCCACACGACAGGTGGGCGCCCGGGCCGGGCCAGGGCAGCCCGGGTGCTCTGCTGCCACCCGCACGGTTCTACCACGCTACACTCAGAAACGTGACACCGAGTTGGAAAAAAGCTACAACTTGCTCAGCTTCCGACAAAGAGCAGATTCAGAGTCTGTTCAATCTCAAAGAGAAGTGACTCGGGGCACCCAAATTCATGGGGCCAACCCCACTGAAAAGAAAAAGAAAAAAGCAACACAACCAAAACAAAAAAACAAAACTCTCACAACCCCTGGTGATTTTCTAAAAAAAGAACTCTTGGCTCACGGTAAAAAGGTAAAACTGGAAGTGCTCTTCAAAACGTTTTTAAGACTCTTAAAAACAGACAGCGCTTCCTTAAAAAGCAAAGTGTAGTAACGAGGCCATCTGGGGGCCAGAAGCAGTCAGGCTGTGTTTGACAAGATCAGAACCAATAAGACTACAAAAGTGGGTACAAGGAGGTGTGATCACTACACATTAACGATTCAGCGGAGCTCCCAAAATCTTTAAATATACGGCCATTGGAAGGACGATCTCGAGCAGGAAGGATTTTTACTCGTTGTGTGTAGCTGAGAACAAGAAGCAGGCACAGTGTAAAGGCGCTGAAGCACGCGACGAGAGGCAGCATTCCACTCCCGGCCCAAACCTGGGGGCTCAGCCCTGGGGGCTCGGGAGCGACCAACCCCCCCCATGGCCGAGGGTGGCGGGCACGGCCCACATGCACGGATGCGGCCTGCTCTGCTCGGTGGGCCCTCGCTCTCCCTTTCCTCCTTGGTCAGCCTGGTTTTGCCTTTACGTTCTGTGGCAGAAGTGGCTGCTGGCACCGAGACCCAAGAGGACAGTCTCGTCCCTTACGGGGCAAACATAGTGACCGGGTCTGAGCACTGCCCAGAGGGCACCGAGGCTCACTGAGCTCCCACCACAGGCCCTTGGAGCGCCGCTTACCGTAACTGTCGTAGCTATCTCTGTAGGACCCGCCCGAGCTCCGGTCACCGCAGCTGCCACTCTGACTCCGGCTGCAGGAAGGACACAGGTGAGCGCCGGGGGCCACCTCGGGGGACTCTCACCAGTCCCCGTGCCAGCGTCCCCACAGAGCCTCCCAGGCCCCCCTGCGCAGGACCACCGCCCGTACCTGCTGTAGTAGTCTCTGGAGCCTCCATAGCCCCCACTCCTGGACTCGAACCGGCTCCCCCCGTAGCCGCGGTCCCCTCCTCCTACAGACGGGACGGGAAGGAGAAGTGAGTGTCAGCTTCTGCAGCAGTGCCCCCACCTTGTCCCTGCAAGTGGCACTCACCTCTGGAGAACCCACGGCCCCGACCTCGGCCCCCGCGGAAGAAGCCCCGGCCCCCGACAGAGCCACCTCGGTACCCGCGGGATCGGTTATCAGACGATTTGCCAGCCTGGTCGACCCGGATCTGCCGCCCATCCACAGACTGGAGACCAGAAGTGGACACGGTTAGCCTCTGCACCTCCCGCCCTCGGTCTGCAGCCCAGACCCACTGAACTCCAGAGCAGCCGGCCCTCACCTTCCCGTTCATGGCCATCATGGCGTCCTTGGCATCGTCGATGTTCTCAAAGGTGACAAACCCAAAGCCCCTCGATCGCTGGGTCTCCCTGTCCTTCACGACCACCACTGTGCAGGGGAGAGGTCCGCGGTCAGCACCCAGCCCTCCCCGTGAGCAACCCCACTCAGCCACCAGTCTGGCACCAGCCTCACCTTCTGAGATCTGTCCATATTTTGAGAAGACCTGCTCCAGTGACTGCTCGTTGGTGTCAAAACTCAGCCCTCCGACGAAAAGCTTGCCTTCATCTGATGCCATGGCGGCCTGTGACAAACATCAAAAGCCTCAGAGGTCCTGCAGGGTCTTTGAGACTCAACGTCCCCCACACTTTACTTTATACAAATAACGTATGTTTCGGGGGGAAACGCTGGGAAACTATTTTTCTGCCCTTTAACCATCCCAAGCCCACACCCAGGACTTAATTCAAACAAACCCTTAATTCCTTTATCACTTTGGGTCCCTGGCCGCTTTTCTGTGTTTGGGCCAACTCCGCTCCCCAGACTGGGGGGTCCCTGAAAGCTGGGGCCACACTGCGGTTCTGCAGTACTCAGTGCTGCCTGGCTGTGGAGCCCCAAAACTCCAGGCAGGGGACGCCCTCACGGGACGTTTAGGGCTACACCCTGAAGGCAGGCATCGGCCACCATCGTCACTGGCTGAGTGCACCTTGGTTTCTGCCCGTTGCAAACAGCGAGGGGCTAACTCCTACCCCGACCGTCGCGGGGCGGGCGGAGTGGCAACGTGCTTGGTCCACTGCAGGGCGCTATGCAGGCGGGGCGGGAACTCTGCGCCGGGATATCAAAGCGGGGCGGTGCTTATACCGACCCTTTACAGGCTGGTAGCCTACGCTGAATGGCTCCGAAATACAGGCCAGAAGGCGCCCTGCAGCACGTAACTGGGACCCAAACTTGGGGCGTTGGGGGTGGCACCGGGGTTGTGTCGCCCTCGCACTACTCCAACGGGAAATCGGGGAGGAGCCCCAGCCTGGCCCCACCCACGCGCGCATGCGCCCCACGCCACTCCATCCGGGCACTCGGCGCTCCCGCCATTTCGCAGGGCGCAGCTTCGTGCTCGCGGCCGCCATTTTGCGGCGGTGTCCCGCTCGCGAATACCCTGGCCCACGGGGGATGCCCTCCGACCGCGGTTCGGCCCGGTCTCCGCTGCCCCTCGCCGCCGGCGGGGCGGACTACACCCCGGGCCCGCCCCGGCACCGCCCCCGCCCAGGGGCGTGCCGCCGCCGCCCCGCCTCGTCCGGCCGGCCGCAGGCCGCCCGCCGCCCCGGGCCCGTGGAGCCGGTGCCGCCAGGGCCCTCACCACTGAGTCGGGCAGGTCCCTGACGCAGGCGGGAAGACGGCACAGCACAACGACCCGAGTCTCCTAACGCGCGAAGTGACTGGGGGGGCGCCCTGCGCCCGCCTTATGTACTTCTTCGCTAGGCCCCGCCCCCGAGCCCGCCCCTCCGCCCCTCGCCGGCCAATCCGAAGCCCTGGAGGCCGTGGCTGTGCCTCATATTCATGAGCTGGGGGCCGGGCCTGTACCGGCCGCGCCCCCTCCCGCGAGCGGGCGCGGGGCACAGTGAACGGCGAGGACGCGCATGGTCCGCAGTTCCCCGCCCGCGCGCGGGAGGCGGGGCCAGTGCTCGGCGGGGCGGAGCTGACCCACTTCCGCGCGCCCGCCCCCCCTCCCCCCCCCCGGCCTGTGGCGGAGAACAAAGGGGTTCGGGCGGCTTCTGCCAGTGGCCCAAGCCTCCTGGGAACCTTCTGGGAGTCGCTGGAACCCAGACCTTTGCGGTGCTCCCGCAGTCGGCGACTTACTGACCTCACCCAGGTCCCCACACCCACCCGAGATCAAGTTCTCGGACACCTCAACTTCATGTGAACCCCGATATCAGTCATTATGTACTTGCCAACATAACCGACACCCCAGAACTCTCAGAACCCCAACGTTCCACTTCGTGTGATCCGCCCCAAGGCCCGCCCAAACCCTAACACTGAGGCAACTCCATTTATGTGGACCCCAATATTCTCCACGATCCCAATTCTTCCTGCTTCCCAACTTTGGGTCACCCCAACTTCACCCAACCCAGTTTGCCTGCGAATCCCAACTCACAACCACACCTAACTCCCACCCCAATCCGGACTTCACCCAGTCTGGTGCAGCACCCACACGCCACAGTCACCTGGCCAGACACTTTTTGCATCCCAGCTCTGGACCTCAGGCTGACCTCGACTTGGGCTCTCAAATCCACCATTGTGCCCAACTCTCGAGTCTCCACTGCACCCGAAAATTCAGCTCAGCCCCCCCCATCTCCCTTTCACCGCTGTGCTCCAGCCGCCCACCAGCACACCCAGAACCCACTTGGCTCCTCCCCCTGCATCTTTTTTCTGTCTGGGGGTCCTGAGACCTCTGCTATCGGAAGAACCAGCTTTGCAGAGATCTTCACCCCCAAGGCTGCTCCTGGGAGCCCCTCTCGTGGTCACCCCTTTGCCCCTGCCCAGGCCTTGGCTCATGTTACCTTCTGTGGCCCTGGACCCTTCCATGGGTGGAAGAAGCTAGTGCAGACCCCTGCCTGCCCAGACCAGAGGCCCAAGCTATACCCCTGCCCCAGAAAGTCTTCAAAGGGCATACCTTCTGCATAAAAGTTAGGGGGAATTTGAGGGACTTCCCTGGCTGTACAGTGGTTAAGACTCCGCGCTTCCAATACAGGGGGCGTGGGTTCGATCCCTGGTTGGGGAACTAGGACCCCGAATGCCGCACGGCGCAGCCAAAAAAGTTAGGGCGATTTGAGAACAGAGACCCCTGCTTTGCTGCCTACCCCAGGAAAGTTCCAGCCCCACTCCAGGCCCCAGACTCGGTGGGTCTAGCTGACGCAGTAGGAACAAGAGCATGGACACTGTCTCCTGTGACAAGGCCGCTGGGACCCCCTCCTGGGGCTCAGGACCCCTTCCCCCAGGCAGCAGCTCATGACTCATGGCAGCCGTGTCCGCACCTCGTCCCCCCACGCCACAGCCCCCCCATACAATTCCCCGTCAGCCGCAGCCCGCTGCTGCGTCAGCCACTCACGCAGGGCGGTTACTAAAAGGAGCAGAGAGAATCAGCACTCAGCTCTCGCCCTCCCGCCAGGGCCCATGGAGGGGACCTGGGGCCAGGCATGCCCAGCCCAGGAGTAATCCCCTCCCTGCTCATCTGCTCCCCCAGCAAAGTCAGGTCGGCGGCTCCTGTCCCCAGACCAGGCGAAGGGGTCCTTGCAGTCACCGGGGCCCCTCATCACTCTTTGCACCACCCCCCGTCCCCGCCCTCACTGTTCTGTGGTTCCTAGTCTGCTTTCTCCTGGTTTTGTGAAGTTCCCTGGTTCATTCATTCATTCCACCAGCAGTTATCAAGCGTGTACTTACTACGAGCCTGTTGCTGGGTACGGGGCTCCATGCGTACCCACGACTGTCCTGGGTTCCCATCACGGTGTGGACCTTTACCTATGGATATCTATGGATACCATACCTTTACCTATGGATACCTGTCCCCAGGTGCGCCTGCACCGGATATTGTGTGGGAACTGTGTGCTTGCGTCTCAGGTGTGTTACCTATCTGCCCACCTGTGTTTCTGCGGCTACCGACGTCAGCGTGTCCCTGTGACTCGGTGTGTACCTAGGACCTTGTGAACCCGTGAGGGGCGAGATGGGGGACTGGTCTCAGGGGGCTGGCACCACCTTCCTCCCTGGAAGGTGATGCCAGCTCCCTCGGCCGCGACTCCACGCTCTCCCCGCGGACACAAGGGGGAGCTACGGCCTCGCTGTCAGCCTGGCCGGGGGCTCCCGGTCCCGCCCCGCCGTCCAGCCGACGGCCGCGAGCACCAGCGTAGGAGGGGGCTCCCGTCCCGCCCTCAGGCCCGCCCTCGCGTCTCCGCCCAAGCGCTGGGGGTGGTCGGCGAGGAGGGGACTTAAAATAGCCGCGGGCGGGGGCGAGGCTGCTATTCACGGCCGGGACACGCGGTGCTCACCGCCTGCCCGGCGGGACGGGGCTTAGGCCGGAGGTCCCCGTCTGCACACTCACAAGACGCCCCTCCCCGGGCGCCCGCCGAAGACCACCCCCGGGGCTGCGCCGGCATGGCCACGGAGACGGGGGCGGGGCCTCCTTGCTCCCGCACCGCCCCCTCTGTCCTCCCCGCGGGGTCGGGCCCGCCGGACGCCGGGTCCTCCCCCGACCCCGGCTAATGACCGGGCGAGAGGCGGTAATGAGTGTCTGGGCTCGGGTCGGGCGTGGACGGGATGAAAGGCGCGTGGTGGGGGGGAACCCCGGGGCCGCGTAATTACCGGCCCCTCCCGGCAGGCCAGGCTGGGGCAGGGACGGTGCACCTGGAGGCCGCCCGGCGCGGGCGCGGAAGGGGACCGCCCTGGCAGAGACTCCAGCCCGCCCGCCTGGCCCAGATCCCCGGGGCTCAGAGCCAGGGAGGGGGAAGCGGGGACTGGATGTGTGTGTACGTTGCCAGGTATGGTGCACATGTGTGCCGTGGGCAGGGGACTCGTGGGTACAGAGATGGAGAAACAAGGTTTCTGGGGACCATGCCTGTGTGAACATGAAAATGGGGCCGTGTGCCTGTGCACATGGCTATGGAAGTGTGTGCATAGAACTCACACGTGTGTGTGTGCGTGTGCCCACATGGAAACATGTTTGCATGGTCATGCCTTATGTGCAAGAACACAAGGGGTTGTGCGTGGACCCCAAAGCATGTGCATAACCAGGGTGTGGGATCAGCCGGGGACAGCGCTGCTGCGTGTGCATGACGCGGGGGAACCGGGACTCACAGATCATATGTGCCCATGGCTGGTGGCGTGACTCATGCCCCTGGGGTGCGAACATGCCACGCGCTGTCAGCAGCCGCCGGGGTCTCTAAGGCAGAGGAGAGCTACAGGAGCCCAAAAGCCAGGAGGAAGAGTTTAACTTTAACTGACTCCCCCGTCCCCACCCACCCCGTTTCCCACCTGCATGAGTAGGTGGGGACATCTGAGATCCCTAGGTGGCTGCCAACTGTGAATTGGCAGGAGATTCAGCTGCCTGCGCCCTGGCCTCAGTTTACCTCCCGTTCCTAGGAGGGGTCTTCCTGGCGGAGGGGGACATGGGAGGGGGCACCTGGGTGGAGCTCCCTGTGACTCATGTCCCAGGAATGTGGAAGCTGCCACTCTTCTGCTCCTGCCCCAGCCCCCATCCCAGAAGTGCAAAGGCCAGGCAGCGCATCGGCCTTGCTGGTGACCGCAGTCCCCATCAACGGCAGGCACACGGGCTGTGGAATGGGACCCGGGGGACACCCGGAGGCCCACACCAATAATATGCATTCATGCAGAGGACATACGTCAGGTGTGTGTGAAACGCCAGGGCCTGTGCATGCGCAGAGACCCCTGTGTGCTTGTGGAAACCCCAAAGCTTGCCTCGGTGGGGGCTGGGGATGCAACCCCCTGGGTTTCCGAGACGGGGGGAGGGCTGAGGTTCACAGCCCCGCCCCAGGGGTGGGAGGAGCTGACCCCCACTGATGCCCTGTCCGCTCCCTTGACCTTGGCCCCACGTACAGGCTCCCTGCAGGCACACAGAGGGGCCGAAGCACCCCGACTGGGGCTGTGGCATCTCCATGGCAACACTGGAGTGGCAGTCATGGAGAGCACACCCCCCTGGGGCAGCTGCCAGAGGCTCAGGGAAGACACCTGTGTGTGTCCAGGCGGCCGCACACAGCAGTCCCACATCCTGGCCCCCACACCCAAGCAGGAGGACACAGGTGCCCATGGACCTCGTCCAGCCTTCGATCACCATCCCACCCTTGAGTGTCAGCGATGGCCCGGTGCCCAGCTGTGCAGGTAGGCGGTGTCTGGGCTCCTGTCTGAGCCTAGGGTGCATCATCTGAGAAGTGGGCACAGCAGCAGCATCTCCTGGGGTCAGCGGGGGTGATGGAAGGGCAGCCGGTGACAAAAACACACCACGGAGGGGCTCCCAGTTCTCTGCTGTTCTCTCCTTTCTCCGTGTCTCAGGACACTCAGGGAATCGCCGGCCATGCCGGAGGAAGCCCCACTTCTTCTGTGGGCGCACACAGGCCCCTGCACCTGCCCCAGCCCAGTGGCCGGCTCTGCTCGGCTGGGCCTGCAGGCGCGCACGGTGCGTGGGTAGTGTTTGTGGCTGGAGCGTCCGCGGGCTTGGGTGCCGCCTCGGCTGAGCTGCGTCTCTGAGGGTCTGAGTTTGGGCTGCCTGGTGTGACCTTCAATTTTGCGGGTTTTGAGGGTCACACTGTTGATTGAGGTTGTGGCCCCCAAAGTGTAGCTTGGGGCGGGTTTGGGGGTGTGGGGGCGGTGTGCATTGGGGTCCTTGTGCTGCAGAGCCGGAGCCTGTCACTCAGGTGGGATCGGCATGTACCCGTTGACTGCGGAGGGTGTGCAGCGCGTGTGTGGGACGGGGAGACGGGTTGGTCTGGGTCTGGTGGCGGTAAGAGGCCCTGCGTGGGCGTCTGGACTTGTGTTGATCTTCCGCGAGGCCTATGGATAGCGTCTGGGGTGTGGGCCGTGTGCAGGGCAGATGTAGCCAGCTGTCTCGGGCCACCGGCTCCGCCTGCCGGCGGGCGACCTCCTCCCCCCGACCCCGTGGGGCCGGCCCCGCCCACGTTCCAGAAGAGTTAGGGGGTGCCGTCCCCATCCCCCGCCCGCTCCCGCCCTCTGACCCCGGCTCAAGCCCACTCCTAGCATCCCGGGCACCGAACGCCGCAGCAGCTGGCCCCAAGGAGGGGCGGCGAGGCGGGGGTGGAGGCTGGAATGTGTGCGGGGGGTGAGGGAGGGTGCCCCCGAGAGGGGGCGGAAGCGGGGGAGGGGCCGGGAGGAGGAGCCGGTGAGACCGAGACGGGAGGAAAATAGAGAAGAGACCTCCAGGGAGAGATGGAGACCCGGACAGAAATACAGACAGGCCCAGAGATCGAGGAAGGCGGAAAGGGGAAAACAGAAAGACACAGGAAAAGATAACTCAGAGGGAGCAGGGGGAAGGGCACACGTGGGTGGGGGGAACAGAGGCAGCAGGCCAAGGACAGAGGTCCCTCCGAAGGGCAGTCTCCAGTCGTGGAAGGGCCCCAGGTGACAGCGGCCCCGCCCGCACCTGCGGGCTGGACGCTCTCCCATCCCGAGTGACACCGGCGGCTGCCTGTCCTCTGCCCTCCCAGGTCTGGGCGGCCGTGGGTGGGGCCCCAGCACCCTCGGCCGTAGCTCGGCGACTCCCGTTCCCAAGGTGCCTGGAAAGGAGGGCGTTCCCGCCAGGCGCGGTAGGGGTGGCTGTGCTGGGGCAGCCTCCGGGTGCTGGGGGTGCCGGAGTTGGCCCCAGCGGGGCACCACTCCCTCTCATCTTTCTAGGGGCCTGGCTCCTCCCTGCCTTCTTCCCAAGCCACCCCTCACCGCGTCCTTTGGCATTTCAAAACCGTGCAGCTTGCCCCAATTACCCATTTGGCTGCCCCCAGGGGACTCTGGCCTCCAGCAGAAAGACGTGACCCCAGTGACCTTCTATTGCCCGCCCACAGCCGCCTCATCATCCCAGAAGCCAGCACCTGGATCCAGGCCTCCGTCCGGACTCCACACTTTGGTAGCCACACCTGTCCACACCGCCAGCTCCAACCCCCATCAGGCTCAGGGCTCTCTGCCCGTCCGGCTAGCTCCAGGGGCTAACCTCGGACCAAAGGTTTGCTCACATCCTCGCCACCCGGCAAAGGCGACCCTGTTTACCCCGACCGCGGCCTGCTGCCTTTTCAGAGTGGACTCCTGGCCACAGCAAAACTGCGCCTCAGCCAGGCAGCGACGAGGACTTCCTGCCGCCATAAGCCCCCCCGGGCCCCCAACTGTCCCGGCTCCTGGCTTGTAGGCTTCCAGGTACACAGGGGCGTCTCCAACTGCTCCCCTCCCCCAAATCTCCGAGCTCCCTGCAGCCCCCTTGCCAACCACCTCACTGTGAACCAGAGGCCACGTTCAGACAATGCCCCATCGGTCCCTTCCCAGGCCTCTCCGAAGCCCAAGCGCAGCGTTCAGAAAGCTCCTGGGATGTTCTGGCCTTTGCCCTCTCCACCCGCCCCTCCTCCCTGGGGTTCCCCCAAGCCAGACTTGAGGAATCACCCCTTTCGAGTCCTTGCCTTCGCCTTTTGGTTTAGGACCCCAAATGGACTTCCCAATTGTTCCCCAAATGCACCCGCTTTCACGTCTTCAGACATTTGCACACGCCATGCCCCCCACCTGGGGCACCAGTTCCCTCTTCCTATCCTTGGCAAAGTCCTATTCCTTTGGCAGGGCCTCAATCCAAGTGCCCTCCTCCCGCTCCTCGCCCTGCGCTCCCCCCAGCCCGGGGCTCGCGCACACGGGGTCGTGCGGAGGGGGCAACAGGCAATGGCCCAGCTTAGAATGGGGGGTGCACGTGCGGCGCCCCCGGGTACGCCCCCTCTTCCGTCCCGGAGCTGCCGCAGGCGTCAGACCCCTTGGCGCGCATCCCGCCTCCAAACTGAGGACGGCCGCACGCCTCCGCGCCGCGCCGCGCCTGCGCACTCAGCCGGGCCACGCCGCAGTCCCACCTCCGGGCGGCAACCCCGCACAGCTATTGGTGCATGCGGAAGAGCGAACGACGTGGCCACCAATGAGGCGTCCCAGGGGTGGGCGGGGCCTGGGCCGCCCGACGCGAGGACGGGGGCGGGCGGGGCGCCCTCCCCACGGTGACGTCAGGCCCGGTTCGCGGCGCGTTGCCATGGAAGCCGCGTTTCCATCCCTGCGGGCTTCCGGGGGCCGCCCCCTCCCATTCAACTTTTTCCTCAATGGGGGGAGGGGGCGGTGCAGGGCTGTCCCCGCCCCCTGTGATTCCGCGGCCCCTGCCTACTCTGGGCCTCGGTTTACCTTTCCGTGCTGCCCACGCCCACGTGGCCTGGCGTGCAGCCTCTCCGGTCGCTGCACCCCCTTGGCTGGGCACCTCTCCACTCAGCCCCCGCCTCAGGTGTGTGCGTTTCAGGCCCGCGCAGTGGGAAGGGGCTAATGGCCGCAGCACCCAACCAGGGTGGGGTTCTTCTAGGACTCCCGGCCAGGACTGTGACCCTCGGACACCAGGGCTGGGCGCCAGGCAGCGCCCTGAGGAGTGAGTTCCCCGGCAGTAGACCAAGTGCCCCCTGCTCTGCAGCATGCAGACACAGCCCCCGTGATTCAGCGGGTGCCGCCATCTGCTCCCTCCTTCCGCATCTCCCACCTAGCCCTGTAGCGGCCACCTGGGTCACAGCCCTGACCTCCGGGGACCCGGCTGCGTGGGCAGGGGGTTCGACCTGAGCTGTCCCACCCATACTTCCACCCTGCGGTCCTCCGGGCCCGCGGGTACGTTTGACCTGAAGGTCTGAAGGGATCAGCCTGACCTGGGTATCCTACCTTCCTGGCGTGGGCGTGCGATGATTTGGGGGTGACAGGGTGGCAGGAGGGACAGAAAGGCCTTAGCAAGCTGCTCCCAGGACACTCCTGGGACTGCACCTGTTTCCCTTCCCCATGGGCGGGACTCCTAGAACTGAGGCTTGGGAGGGCAGGGTCTTGGGCTATCAGAAATCAGCCCGGGGATGGTGGTCGCTAATGTAACAGTCACCCCAGTGCTCTGGAGCAAACGGTATTTCTCTTCGGGCCTCGGTTTTCTCATCTACCAAATGGGAGGGTAATTAGTTCTCTTAGGTGGCTGCGTTAAGTGAGGAAATACATGCGAAATGACCTTCAGTGTTGTTGTGATTGTGTCTTTGCCCAGCCCCAAAGTGGATGAAGGTGGGACTCGCCACCTGGCCCGGCCCTCAGGGAGCTCCAGGTGGGCAGGGGTGGGAGTTGCAGACAGGGGAAGTTCCCAGGCAAAGCAGGGGCGCTGGCTAGGGGTGTTCCTGGGTAGGGCACGGCCCGGAGGCTTAATCCCGATGGTCAGGGATGGGGAGCGCTGGAATGCAAGGCCGGGCAGGCCGAAGGGAGTCCACGCAGGGCTGGGGTGGAGCCAAACCGGGAGGCCTCGAGCGCCAGCCCCAGGCCCTGGCTTGACTGTGGGAGGGAGAGGGGGTGCTCTGGAGGCCTGGCGCCATACCCCAGGGGGGGGCTCGGGTCAGGGGTCCTCAGGCTGGGCCCCCCACGCGTGGGCGGGCAGATGGAGCTGCTTCCCCCTTTCTGGGGCTGGGGAAACCGTGGCGCAGAGCCTGCAGCCAGGTCTCCCTGGAGACTGAGTCCCTGGGCTCGCCCGCAGCCCACTTTATTATTTATTTATTTTTGTGGTACGCGGGCCTCTCCCTGTTGTGGCCTCTCCCGTTGCGGAGCACAGGCTCCGGACGCGCAAGCTCAGCGGCCATGGCTCACGGGCCTAGCCGCTCCGCGGCATGTGGGATCTTCCCGGACCGGGGCACGAACCCGTGTCCCCTGCATCGGCAGGCGGACTCTCAACCACTGCGCCACCAGGGAAGCCCCCTGTAGCCCACTTTAGAGCCTAGAACGGAGAGGCCCCACCCAGGGCACGCAGGCTGGCAGCCCCGTGCCCACACCCTGCAGGACTTCCGGCCTTGGGTACCGGGAAGTGGCCGGCCCTCCCTCCCCCGCCAGGCGGCTTCCTGCCCACCCTCACCCCAAAGCGGGGAGGGGGCGTGGGAACTGTTCCGGGACGCGCCCCTCCCCCCGCTGGGCGCCCTGGGAGCACGTTCCGCCTCCCACTCCCTGGTGTGGCGGGCTACCCCAGCATCCAACCCGACCCTCCTGAGACAGATCACCCCCTACCGTACTCAGCCCACTCTGTGACAGCCAAGACCACCCCGCCCCCCGAGATGAGCAGGCCGGAGGTTCACTCGTTTCATTTTGTTTATTCCTTGAAATCACGGTGTTTGTGGAGGCTTTTTTCTTTTCCAATTTCATGTTTTCATACAGGAAACTCCCGCAAGGTGCTGGGACACCCCACAGCCCGACCCCCCGAGGGTGGGTAATGCTTTCTTGGGGGGGCCCTGGAGAGGGCAGAGAGGGGTGGGCGGTTCCTGCTTGGGGCCTCCACTCTCAGACCAGTGGAGGCACAGACGTTATTTAAAAATCGTTAAAAAAAAAAACCCCATCAGAACACACATTAAATAGATATCCAAGACAGCGCTTCAAAAACAAACCCGCCCCTTTTTTTCTTTTTTCTTTTTTTTTGGAAAAACGAAAACAAAAACAAAGATCCTTGACCCCTACCCTCTGACCCCTCCCTGCCCACCCCCCCCCCACAAAAAATGTACAGAGCTACAGTTAACACAAGATGTTCACATCTGAAACCATTAACTTTAAACACATAATCGGGGGCAGGGTGAGGACTTGGGGTTCATCTAGGAGGGAGGGGCAGGCAGAGGGCGAGGGGTGTTGCGCAGCACAGAGGGGCGGGGCCAGGACGAGACTGACAGGTGGGGGGGCAGGGCCCAAACATCTCCTTTATCAGTAAAAAATAAAAGTGAATGAAAAAAATCCTCCACCCCACTGAAATGGCCCCAGTAAGGGGGGAGAGGTCTGTCCCTCTGCCCTGGGGGATGCCCCTGGGGCATGGGCATGAGTGGGGAGGGTCCAAATTAGACCAGCAGCGAACCCCCCCCAAGGGGGTTAATGCTACACAGCGTTGCCCCTCCTGGGGTTTCACAGCTCAGCACCCCCTCCCCTCCCCTCCCAGCTGCAGGAGGGCCCCCAGACACAGTCCACAGGCCCAGATCCCTCAGGTTGGGTGGGGAAGGAGGGCTGGGGGCGTCAAGCCCGCCCCCCCAGCCATTGCTCTCCGTATTTTTCAAGAGATTCCCAACCACTATTGGCTCAGTCAGAAAATTAATAGTCTATAAATACCCCAAGCTCAGAAAAACGGGGTGGGGCGGTGGGGTAGCGCTGAAGGAAGTCGCACAGTGCGTGGACGGGGTGCAGGCTGGCGGCGGGCACCACCCCTCCCTCCCTCTCCTTTCCTGGCAGGAAAGGGTCCCCCCCGCCACGCACCCCAGCCCACACCGAAAGGCAGGCTCTGGCCAGCCTCTCCCCTGAAACGGCTTTTCTTTTCTTTCCCAGGAAAAAGAAAAATGGAAAAGGAGAGACCAGGAAGAGAAAAGAGTACGGATGTGGAAGAGAAACAGTCCCTGGTGGTCAAGGTCGCACCTGCCGAGTTGTTTTAGGGCCAGGGTTTGTGGTGGGGGCCTCTCCTCTCCGCGGCCCCCTCCCCTGTCTGTAAAGTGCATAATGAGGCATCTACATTTTTGACTTCAACCTGAAAAGGGTGGGGAGGGCGGCAGAACGGAAGTGGGGGGCGGCTTCCTTGTCTCCGCTCTCAACCATCTGGAAAGACTGCTACATATTTGGAGCTTGGGAAGGTGGGCGGGAGGGACCCGACCAGGTCGGGGATGAGGATGGGAGGTGGAGGGAGGGGCGGGCAGTGTGAGCCAAACCGAGGAGGCAGGAACCCAAGTCCATGGAGA
Organism: Delphinapterus leucas; assembly: GCF_059928025.1. Taxonomy (NCBI): domain Eukaryota; kingdom Metazoa; phylum Chordata; class Mammalia; order Artiodactyla; family Monodontidae; genus Delphinapterus; species Delphinapterus leucas. Next base: position 18,582,984 of record NW_028322234.1, read on the forward strand.
GTTTGGAAAACCACGGTAGGAAGTGAAATTTCAAAAAAAAAAAAAAAAAAAAAAAAAAGGCCGCGTAACCGGGAGGGGGAAGTGCCCCACTGCACCAGCCGGCCGCTGGCCCTCCCGCGTGGGGCCACGCTCACAGGCCACCCTGGGCGAGGGACAGGGTTCCTAGGCCACCACGAACTCTGACTTGATGTCGGGGTTCACTTCTGGCTTCCAGACGGCGTCCTCGAAGTCAAGGCCCAAGCCAGCTGCCTCACTGGGGCCGCCGCCTCCTCCGCCGCCGGTGCTATCGCTGCGGCCGGCCTTGCGGCTGGGCGGCCAGTGGTAGGGGCCCCGGGCGTCACGCCGGGCCTTTCTGCGGAGCCGTTTCTGCTGGAGCAGCAGCTGCAGGCGCTCCACCTTACAGCGGGTGGCTCGGTTTTCTGTCTGCCGCAGCCGGTCCCCTGCAGAGGCGGCAGTGACCATGACCGTGAGGGCCCCTTGGAGGCCAGACCGCCAACCAAACGCGAGGACCCCCAGCAGATGGGCATCAGGCCCGGTCCAGCTCTCGTGGACGCTCCCACCAGCGAGTGAGTGGGTCAAGAGGGTCTGCTGAACCTTTAGGTCATTAATTCCACGTCTGCTGAACAGCAGGCTGTGAGCTCCATGAGGGCAGGGGCTGGCCTGAGCCAGGCACCAGGGACACGGCTAGCATAAAAATGAGCGGGAGCTTGAACCCTTTAGGCTATTTCTGTGACCCAGGGTAGGACTCAGGCTGTGCCTTGGTTTCCCCTTTGAGACCGGGCCTGGGGGCCCACATCACGGTTCTACAGGACTCCGGAGGCGTCTGGAATAACGAGATGGCTGTGGTGGTAGGGCGGCGGAGACCGCCCTTGAGCGGGAGGGGGAAGCTAACCCCCTCCTCAGCCTGACTGGCCCATTCACAGAGGCCCCACGCACCATCTGGAGAAGGTGCCCGAGGGGGGCGAGGAGGAAGTGAGGATGGACTCCCCCCCCGGGGAGGGCACAAAGATGCTGTGTGCCCCCAGCACACACACTCCCTTCTCTACACGCGCCTGCAAAGCAGGGCGAGTGGCAGCTGGCGGCCCCCTCCCCGCCACCAGCGGCTCAGCTGCTCTGAGAGGCGCACAGAGGGGCCTTGAGAGACCCAGGACGGGGTGGGGTGGGGGTGGACACTCACCCGGGGGCTTGCACAGGCGGGCCTGGCTCAGGGAGGCCGGGGCCGCGGCCGCCAGCTTCTCGCAGGAGGTAGTTTTGGGGGCGAGGTCCGGGGCACACTGGGCGTGGCACCGCAGCTGGGTCAGCGATGGGGGCATGCCCTGGTAGTGCCGCGTGGCACTCAGGAGGTCGTTGAGGATCTGCAGGATGGTGCCGATGTCCCGCCTCGGCCGCCCGCTGCTGTCCTGGCAGTTAGGGTGCAGCGTACCTGCGGGAAGGGGTGTGGATGAGGACCCCAGTGGTGGATGTGAGGCCTCGGCAGTGCCTGGGTCCCACATGTGTAGGCAGAACCCCTGGGTGACACAGGCACTCGCACCCACCCATGAGAACACGTGGCCTGCTGTATGGCCGGGCACACGCGTGGGGATCCCGGGGAGTGTGTCCCACGCCTGGCGTGGGTTCACGTGACTGCTCGCAGGGCACGCCACAACACCTACCAGAGAAGGTCCCTGAGAAGACCCCCGGGGCGTGGTTCACGAAGCTCTCGATGACTGCGCCAGGTTTGCGGGAGCGGGACGTGGGGCTGCCCCCAGCGGGGGACGTGGGGCTGGCACCGGTGCTGGCGGGGGGAGAGCAGTCCATCTGCTGATGGGGGAGGGAGGCACATGAGCTTTGGGGTTCAGGGTCAGGGGATCACCCACCAGACCAACACCAGCCCAGGGTCTGGGGATGGCCCTTGATACAAAAGACGTATCCAGGGCTCTGACGTTCTCCCACCACGTCCTCCCCCAGACTCACCTCGGGGCAGGTGGCAGAGGCCGAGTGGGAGCGGAAGGAGCCGGCCGTGACAGGGGAGGACGTGGGCGCAGGGCCGGTGGGCACTGGGGGGACGCGGGTGGCACTGGACACTGGCCGGCAGGGAGAGGACACAGGGGTGGTGGTCACGCTGGGGTCTCCACGGGCGGCAGCAGCGGCGGCAGCCAGCACGTGGCGGTGCTGCAGTGGGGCGTGCTGGGCTGCGAGCTGCAGCTGGACGAACATCATATGGTCACCCACGCGCAGCGCCAGGGTCAGCGGCGAGCGGCCCGACAAGAAGTCACTGACCTGCAGAGAGCGGCCCGTCAGCCCAGGGCTCCAGCCTGTGGTGCCCCCAGCCCGGCCCGGCCCGGCCCCCCGCGCTGCGTGACCTGGGGCCTCTCGCCGCCCCTCTCTGGGCTCTGGGGTCCCTGTCGGTGCCACGGATGCTTAAATAAAATGAATCGGTATTTCCGGAAGCTGCCTCCGCCAGCCCGGCCCGGGCTGGGCGCCGCTGGGGGCTGTGGGGGGACAGAGGCGGGTGAGACGGGGGCCTGGCCCGCCCTGGCCAGCTTGGTTCTTTCAAGGGGAAACCGAGGCCAGAGGGGGCGGGGCCCAGCCAGCAATCACTGTTCTCAAAGAACCCTCACCTCACACCTCTACCCCACCCTCTCTCGCCTGTGAACACTGCAGGGGCCTAGCTCAGGCCCCCTCCCAGCTAAGCCACTGGAACAGCGAGTGGGCGAAATTCCTGGACAAATTCTTGTCCTAACCTTTGCTTTCTCAAGATAAATATTTATCTGTCCTGGGCGGGGCCGAGGCTGAGGGGGAGGCGTTGCCTCCGCGGGCGCTGGGGGGGGACCCTGACCGGTTCCCTGGGGCTCGAGTCTCCCAGGGCTTCAACACAGCCCATTCAAACGTGAACCTTCAGTCTGGCAACCCCTTCGCAGTGGGCGAGGGGTGCATACGACCCCCATCTGCACTGGACCCCTCCTCTGGGGCCCGGCCAGTGCCGTGCTCTCCCCGGGCAGGGATGGGGCGGAGGTTTCTGAGAAGTGACACAGGCCGAGATGACTCAGAACCACCCCCTCCCTGCTGGCAGCGGCTGGCGTAACCTTCCCTGCTTGGGGGCCATGGGGAGAAGGCAAAGGAGGCGGGCCGAGTGCAGCCCCCACCCCGCAGTCCTTGTGCACACGCCCTCCCCAGCCCCAGAGATGCCCTTTGCAGGAAGGGCCTGGGGTGGCTTCCCAAGAGCAGCTAGGGTGTCCCCCCCACACTCCACCCTGCAACTTCCTCCCAGGGGAGGGTGAACGGGCAGGCATGACTCGGTGCCAGGCGGAGAAGCAGCTCTGGGAGCCCAGTCACTCCGCCCAGAGCCTCCCATCTCCCTCCTGACGTAGACACCCTGCAGCGGATGTGAACCAAACACGCCCAGGGGCCCCCTGCCAACCACAGCCCCCCCAGGAGCAGGGAGCTCAGTTCACATCTGCCCCAGGAAAGCACACACTAGCCCCACCCGACTCCAGGGACCCTGGCTCTCCCCCCACCCCACTGCTCCTCCTGACGGCAGACCACCCAGCTCCTGGGTCCCCCCCCCTCCTCCGCGCCAGCTGGCTGGTGAGGGCAGGATGCTAAACGCCGGGAGGGGGCAAGGGCCTCAGGGCAGGAGGAAGGGAAGCCGCTGAGCAGGTTCCTGAGGCCGGGGACCTGCCACCCCCACCCTGGCAGCGGGCAGATAGCTGAGGCCTGTGTCACCCTCCTGGGAGGAGGGCCCTGCTGCCAGAAAAATGAGGAAAGGAGGAGGAAAGAAAAAAGCTGCAACAAAACCGGGAACCCAGTGTGGGCCAGCCCCAGCCTTCCTCCTCATCGCCCTCCCGGGCGCTTACTAAATATTTTCCTAACATCCTGTCTGGTCTGTGCTGGCCCCAGGGGCTGGGCGCCCCCGCCCCCTCCCCCTTTTGGGGCAGAGAACAAAGGGCAGAGGGAGGAGAGGGAGGGGTGACTCCCCACCCCTTGCAATGGGGTCACGGAAGGCGGAAAGAGTATCACCCAGTCCCATCCCTCCCCCCCCATCAGAAATGTTAAAAAGGTCGCTCTGGGGAAACCACAGTGGGGCAGGGGGGAGAGTGCCTCGGCATGGCTGGTGGGGCTGGGGACTGGTGGGGCTGGGGACGCAGGCCCGGTGGTGTGGGAGCATGGGCCAAGGTCACCCCGCAGGCAGGCTTGTGAAAGCTAGGCCCCCTCCCCCATGGTGGCCACCGTGGGAGTGAAGGCTCTCAAGGTCAGGTGGTGAGTGCTGGGGGGGCGGGGAGGAGGAATAGGAAGCTGGGTGACCAGGCCAAGCTGGCACGAAGGCGGAGTGGCGCGTCCCCTCCCCTCCTCACAGGCCTGCTGGGAGCACAAACAACCCCCAGGCTCTCCAGAGTGGCCGGGCACTGGGCCTGCTGCCCCCAAGGGCCAGGAGGGGGCCGGCGCGGGTCTTACCTGGGTCTCAGTCAAGCTCTCGAGGGCCTGCATCACAGACTGTTCTGGCCTGGAGGCCTGAGACTACAGAGAGAGGAAGAAGAGACCCTGAGGGCGCACCCGAGCACCGGGGTTGGGAGGGCCCCGCTTGATGGGTGGGGTGGGTGGCCCTGAGGGGAAGGGGTCCAGTGTGTGATGGGGACTGTGCTTGCAGGGGAGGGGACTGCCTGTCAGTGTGGGGCCTCGAGGCGCACTGCCCCATCCATTTACCATGAGGCCCGCCTCCACGGTGGGCACGAGCGTCAGCTTGCTGCCATCCCCCACGCCGAACTCCTGCAGCTTCCCCGAACTGAGCCGGCTGAGTGGGGAGGAAGGAAGAGGGTGAGGCTACACCGAGACAAGGCAGGGGCTCGGAAGCGGAGTCCGCGGGGGAGGGCTGGGCTCGTGGGGTAGAGACAGGCGTCCATCACCCCCACCCCTTCCTGGTCTCCAGATCCAGAGACCTGAGTGTGTGCGTGGTTGAGGTCAGACCCTGGGAGCCCCTGCTGACGGTGCAGACCCCTTCTTCCAAGGAACCCCAACTCTGGACTGGGGGCACTCCCTCTGCGCCTCAGCGAGGCACGTTTTCACCATCTAGGCCCAGCGAGTCCCTTGGCACCCTCCCCCAACCCTGGGGCCGCCCCCCTGTAATTCAACCACCGGGGCCTGGGCTGTCCCTGCGGGCCAAGCGCTTAGCCTTTCCGGGCTTCGCCGGGCGGGCCTCCCCTCCTCCCTCCCTCCCTCCCTGGCGCAGGCCGCCGCCGCGGCCGCCTCTCAGACAAAGGAGACCCTCCCCCTCCCGCCCCTCCCCCACCGGGGCCCCTCCGCTGGGGATGGACACTGCGTGTCCCCGGAGGCCCGCGGAGGGAGGGCTCCCGGCTTGGAGGCGATTTAAATGGCGGGGGGGGAGGGGGAGACTGCGGGAAGGGCTTGGTGGCGAGAACAAAGGGGGGCAGAGAGACGCAAGTGGGGGGAGAGGCAGCCAGACGCAGAGGGGGCCGCCGAGCAAATGCGGAAGCCGGTGGGTCGCAGGCAGAGGAGGCAGCCGCCGCGCCCCCCACCCCCGTAGCTATGACCCCCGCGCCGCCCGGGACTCCTGCCTTCCGGTGGGGGACGCCGCCTAAGCCCGACCCGAGGCGCCCTCGCAGCCGCCTTTGTGCAGCGACCCCGGGCGGGGGAGGGGGCCAAGACTGGCAGGGCCGAGCAGAGGGCGCCCGAGAGCGCGCGGCGCGCCCCCGCCCCCCGTCTGGCCGCCCCCTTCCTTCCCCGAGCGGCGCGCTCTTTGTTCCCGCCCCGGGGCCGGGGCCAGAGGGGGCGGCGGGCCCGGGGGGCGCGGGGGCTGGGGGCGCGCGGTACCTACGTGTCTTTGTGGAGCAGCGCCAGGCGCTCCTTGGGCACTTTGAGGCGTTGGGACAGCCTCTTGCGCAGCCCCTCCACCGTCTCGTCGGGGGGCACCGACAGCTCGTAGCGGGTGCCCGTCGTGCTGTGGATGGCCAGGCTCATGGGCGCCGTCTCGGCCGCCGGGCCCAGCTCGCAGGCACCGCCGGGGGCACCGCGCCGGCAGCTCCGGGCGCCGCCGGGCTGCGGCTCCATCCCCGGCCCGCGCTGGGGGGCTGGAGTCCGCGGGGCGCCGCCAATTCTTGCCGCGCCTCCGGGCAGGGCGGGGGGGCTCCCCAAACAGGGGTCCTCGGGGCCCCTGAGGGCGGGGGGCAGCGCGCTTTCCCTTCGAGAAGGTCCCAGGAGCGGAAGGCGAATCAAGAATCAAAAATCCGAGTGGCGCTCCGGAGTCGCGTCGGCTCGTCGGGGCACCTTCCTGGGTGGGGACTACACTCTCAGCTCCTTTCAAGGGCGGCGGGCGCGGGAAAGGGTCCCGGAGGAGGGGGCGCCACTCAGCCGGCCGCGCTCAGGGCCGTCTGCCGCTCGGGCCGAGCTTCCCCGCGCGTCCCCTCCCTTAGCAACAGCCGCCGCCGCCGTCGCCGCCGGAGGATCTGGGGGTGAAAGTAACAAGAAAAAAAAGTTATAATGTATCAACGTCCCGAGGGGCGGGGCCTCCGCCCCCTCCCATTCACTACTTACTCCGCCGGCCCGCGCCGACCAATCAGCGCGTGCTGAACGCCCAGTCGGCCACACGGGCCGGCCAATGGGAGCCCCCGCGGCACCGCCCCACGTGGCCGCGCGTACCCGCCCCTCGCTCCGCCCCTGTCCCGTTGGCCAAGCGGAGCGCGGCAGGGGCGGGGCCGGTGCCGCTCTGGCCCGCCTCCGCGCCCCCGCCCCGCCGCGGCCATTCATAAGGCCCGGGCCCGCAACAAAGGGCGGGCGGCCCGGCCCGGGGGGCGCGGGACCCAGGCTTGGGGCGGCGCGCCGTGGGGGAGGGCAGTGGCTGCGCGCCGAAGGAGCAGGAAGCCGGGGCCTTCCCCAAGCGCCGATCCGGGAAGCCGCCGCTAGCGGAAGCTGGACGCTGTCCCCGCGCCTCGTGGCCGAGCCCAGGCTGGGGGGCTCGCGGGAGGGTCGGTCCGGGGTGCCCCCCACCCGTGAGGCGTGAAGCCCCGGCAAAGGGTGGAGCTGCGGGCGGGGCCTGCACCCCCGTGGCCGGTGCCGTGGTGACGTGGCCGGTGCCGGAGAGGCCCTCCCGCGCCGGTGCCACCTCGCGTCCCACCCCCGTCCCGCGGGCCAGGCCCGCTTCCCAACTCGCGCCCGCCCGAGCCGTGACGTGACGCGGCGTCCCCGGCTGCGCCCGCGCGCGCCGCTCGGGGCTGCGGTGAGTCAGCAGCGCCGGCGCGCCCTCTGCCGGCCCCACCTGGGAGCGCTGCCCGGAGACCCGGGGAGGGGTCGCCGAGGCCTCCAGGGACGGGGGCAGTCCGACGGGACTGCGGGCGTTGTGGGAGCCTCGCTAGGGGTATGAAGCCTCCAAGTCAGGAGACTGGGGCCTCACATTCGGGGAAACTGAGGCCGGAAAGGCAACTAGCTCAAGGTCACTCTCGGGGAGGGGGAGTGCCCGGGGGGCGGGGCGGGGGCAGAGGTCCCTCCCGGGCTGTGCTGGCTGCGCCGAGTGCCTCCCACTCCACGTCCCGGGGGGCTTCCCAGGGCTGGAGACACCTTTGAACACTACCTGCTCAAAGAACAAAGAAAAGTGGGGCACCCTCAAGAGCCTAGAGTGAGAACCCCCTTCCTCGGCCCGCGGGGTCCCGCCCCCCACTCACCGGGAGAGGCAAGTCCGAAGTCCCAACTGTCCTGAGTGTACCCACGTCCGGGCCGAGTGCGCGGTGGCGGAGCCGGTCTGGGGCCGAGCGGGCGGCCCCCGAGCCTTTATCCGCACCGCCTTCCCTCGGGGTGGAGTTTGGGCGGCCAGGGGGCGGGGGGCCGGGCAGGCGGTGACGCAGGCCGGCCCCCGCCCCTGCCTGCCGGCCAGGGCCCTGGGGCGCCGTCGGGCCTGGGCCACCCGCCCCCTAAATCTCGCATTTTAAACGGGGAGGGGGTGGCGCTCCTTGAATGCTACGAACCCGGGGTCACGGTCAGCCGCGTTGACGACTCGGGCGCACCGGCACTCCGGCCCGTGCTACGGGGTTTCGGGGTGCACAGCTGGATTCTCTGCCCCGCCCCCTTTCTGGCCGAGTGCTTCCGCCTGGGGGCGCCCGCATGGGGGAGCGGTAAGGGGGGCCCGAGTCAGCGGCCTCGGTCCAGGAAAACAGGCTGGGGTCACCTGCCTGCAGTGGGGGGGCCCCAGCCAGCTGCCCTGGCGGCCCAGCCAACTGCATCCCTTAACGGTGACCTCAGAGGGCATTTATGGAGCGATTCACCAGGGCCAGGCCTGCCTTGTGCATCCAGTCACCACCCGCTGGGCTTTGTGATCCCGTAGGGCACTGACCTTTGTGAGCCTCAGTTTCTGCAGGGTGGCAGTAGAATGAAGTGAGAGAACACAGCGGACCTCACTCTGGAGCCTGGGGATGTGGGGCCCTCACCTAGGCCTGGCAATATTGCCATCATCCCATCAGGCATGCTCACCTGCTGGTATCCTGCCTTTGTGGTGGGCGTAATCACCCTACCCATTTTACAGGTGAGTAAACTGAGGCCACACAGCCATTAACAGGCAGAAGCCTGGCATGTCCTCAGGTGTGTCCCTACAGGTCGCCCTGTGTAAGAGGGCTTTCTAAGAATGACCCTGGCTGAGGGTAGGGCCCTCTCAGTCGTACCTCCCTCTCTGTCCAGAGGAGGGGGACCCCAGGCCACTTGTCCACTTATCTGGTGTCTCCCTTTATCTGACCTGACCACCTCCGCCCCCAGCCTTGCCCTGGGGGCCCCTCCCAGGGCTGTGCTCCTTTCCAGGTCTGCCTCCTGCTCCCACCCAAGGGCTCCTGCAGCCTCTGGCCCCCCACCCTCTCACAGGCACACCCAGACACTCCCAGCCCCATAGGGTCAGGGCTGGGCTTGAGGGAGGGATCAGGAGGCTGGGGTTGAGGCACGGATAGGAGTTTGCCAGACAAACAGAACAGTGCTCAGATGAGAAGCAAGTGAGCGCAAAGCACCGGAGGCTCTCACAAGTGCCCCGAGACCCGGTGATGGGGCCGGGCTGAGGGTCTGCGGGCCCGGCCTGCTCTGCCTGCAGAGAGAGCAGGAAGGCAGCACAGGGGACCGTGCGCTCTGAAGCCGGAGCATCTGAACGCTGGAGGGCTCACGGAGGGACGGGCCAGGTGGGACCCTCAGGTGGGCAGGTGGTGCTGGGTGGGGTGCGGCTGAGACCTCCAACGCGTCTGTGATCTCACTGGGGCTGGTTCGTCTGCCTGCAGGGAAGTGGGCTGTCTCCTGGCATGGGGCCCCTGAGGGTCACACACACAGGAGACCAGTGGCCCCTGCCTGGCTTTGCAAGTCCAAGTTGATAAACATGCCAGATCAGCCTAAGGCCTGTTCTCTCCCACTCATAGCATCCCTGTGCTATGGGGGGCAGTCCCAGGCCGTGAGCGCACTCAAAGCACGAGGGGACCCCTTCCTGGGAAGGAGATGAACCCTTGGGCACCGCCTGCCCCCACAAGGCCCAAGGCCTGCACTCTCAGAAGGGGTCGTGACCCCTGGTTCCTGGCCCCGTGACCCATCCCACCCTGGGTGCCTCCCACCCCAGGATGCAGCCTGGCCAGCACAGGCTGTTCCTGAAGCTGTCAGGGCGCGCAGGTGTCCCCAGGCCGGGCTCTGAGGCGTGCACATCCCCCAGGGGGCCTGCACCATGCTGGGGGGTCCTAGCTGTGTGGCTGTGTCCCATAACCCCGGGCTGTGGCCTCAGGGGGTGATGGTGCAGGCAGGTTCCCTGGTGTGGGGACCACTGGTACAGGGTCTCCTCCCACAAGCCCCCGCCAGCCCCCAGCTGTGTCCTTGCTCTTATTTATAGAACAGATGAGAAGCCAGTCCAGGAACTCGAAGACCTGGGCTCTAAGCCGGGAGACAAGGAGGGGAGGAGTGGGGCTGCACCTGTGACCCCACGGCTGTCCCAGCTTTAGCTGAGCTGGGGTTTCCTGAGGAAGTGGGGGCCGGCTGCTTGGACCTCACCTGCACAGAAGGAGCAAGCCCCAGACGGACACCGCCCAGAGCTGCAAGCTTGCCTGGAGACTCCCCAGACATCGAGCCTCAGAGGCAGCTACGGGACAGTCATTCGCATAAGATCGTGACACAAGACCACACAGCCCACCCGTGCCAATGACAAGCCCGGGAGTGGCCTCTCCGTCACCTTCTGGCTGCCGGTGACACACAGAGAGACCCAAGCTTTCCCACACACTCACCCCCCTGAAAGGCCCCACCAGCTCTGCTCTGACCCAGGGCCGGGGAGGGGGACAAGGAGGTGGCCAGTGCCTGGGTCACCCCCATGGTTGCAAAAGTGAGTTACTGGCTGAAAGAAATAGGACAGCCCTGAAGCTTCAAGGTGCCAGGACCGCCCCCGCCTGGCCACCCCACCCATCTGGGGCCAGTCCAGGGGCCTGGGTGCCACAGAGGTGCCAACACCACCAGGGATCGGGCACCTGGCCAGCTGGGGCCACCCACAGGCCAGGCAGGCACAGGGCAGGGCCTCCGTGGGAGCAGGCAGGACCCACCCCCTCCCAGTGCAGCTGGGGCGGGGCCGGGGAGCCCACGGGACAGGCGTCACAGTCTGGAACCTGGCAGAGCCTCATGTCTGTCCAGCAGCCCAGGCCCAGCCCAGAAGTGGCAGCCACGCTGCTGCCTGCCATCCCCAGCCCTGGCTGGTGACCTTCACCTGTGCCCACCCTCCCGGCGTGACAGCCAACAGCCTTCCCACAACCCAGCCTAGTTTTGCGAGCTGAGCCCGCACCGCCAACACCCCAAGCGGTTCAGACTACAGCCTGCTGAGCTGGGAAGGCTGAGACTGGCTGCCCCACCTCGCTGCGCAGACACAGGACACTGGGGGAGAGGCCGTGCTAGGTCCCAAGCCCACCACCAAGCAGGATAAAGTCAGCGTATGCAAACTGGATTCCAGGTGTTTAATGAGGGTTCGGGCAGGGAGCAGGCTGTCCGTTGCCGGTGGCTGGGAGCAGAGGTCTCTGCGACAGATGCGGCAGAGGAGTGGTGGCCAGCACGTCAGGTTGAGGAGATCTTAGGAGGTGGAAGAGCCTTCCGGGGTGAGAATAATCCTCACGGGTAGGGCAAGTGCCCGACCTTGACGCCAGCCCCCAGGCCTGCCAGAGCTGGCTTGTTTCCCTGGTTTATTCACCACAGAGAGGCAGAGCCCTGAAAGGCGCTCTGGGCAGGCGCCGGCACTGCGCTGCCCCCTGGTGGCTTCCTAGAGAGGATGGCTCCCCCAGGATCACTCCCCCAGCCTTCCAGACATCCTGCACCCACAGGAACTGGGTCCTCACGCCAGGCCATCCCCTGCCCAGCTCTGGTCCAGTCTCCCTGCCGGAGCCAGCATGGGGCATGCACCGCCTACTCTAGGGCCTTCACCAAGGCCTCGTTGGCCTCGATGCGGATTTGGATCTCGGCCCTCATGGCCTCGTCCGTGGCCCCCAACAGCTCCGACTGCGCCTTCTCCAGGTTCGCCTTGGCCACCTGCAGGGGGTGGGTGGCGGGTGAGGGCGAAGCAAGGAGCCCAGCCCGGTACCTGTTCCCTCCCTGCAGTTGGGGATTTCGTGGCAGCTCGGAGCACCAGCTTCCCCTGGGACACTCACCCCCAGATCCAACATGTCCAGTGTGACGGCTTCCTCAGCCAGTAACTGCACCGAAGAGTCAGCGTTCACCGTGACCGAGCCACTGCTCACTG